>NC_074694.1:18371522-18554022 GCF_029448725.1 Salvelinus fontinalis
GCCCACCCAAACTCACGTCCTGACCAACTAACACATACAACAAACTAACAGAAATAGGTCAGGAACGTGACAGGTCCTAATTAAAGGTTACAGTTGTCTGGCAACTTTGTGAAATTATATTTAATGTTACAATCAAAATGTTTAGGTCTATGTAAGTTATAGCAGCGGTAACATGTATAAAGTGGGCATTCATCACTGGTATTCACGTGAGAAGATGGATTTGAACCTGGGTCTCAAGGTCTCCTGTGTGTCAAAACACTGCCTTAGTCCACACAGCCAGTCTTCAGGACTAACCTGTTGTGCTGAACCACCATTGATACGCTGGGCACATGGGCCATTCCGATTTGATATATGTAGACTTAACATGGGCTCAATTACATTTTTTAAAGTTCATGTTATATCAACTTATCTCAAGACTGAATGGGGCCTAATTAGGGGAAAGTGATTTTGTGAAATTCCACCTTTATTTTTTTATACCTTCAAATCAAAAGACAAAATGTAAACTTACAACATTGTGCTGCTGTACTGTTCAGAATTCCCCCAGTCTGAGGCAAGGATGTGGAGAGAAGGCATTTGTGGCAGGTGTGCCCTCTAGTAAACTCTATGGTCAAGTAAAAGAACAGGTAAGTTTGCAGGCACCTCCCATGGCTGACCCTGAGCTCAGAGAGAAGTGAGGGAGAGGCTGAAAGCTGTGGCTAGCGATCAATCATCGATAAACAAACAATCAAACTTTACTTGGTGTGATGGCAGTTTGGCACAGCTATGCCAGAGATGGTAGATATCTAGTCCAACTGGAATGTGTCTTCCACATTCAACCCAACCACTCTGAATCAGAGAGGTGCAAGTACAGTGGGTGCTGCCTTGCTCAGGGGCCTGAACAACAGATGTTTACCTTAACAGCTCTGGGATTTGATCAAGCAACCTTCCAGTTACTGCCCAACACTCTAACCACTAGACTACCTCCATAGTGATGGAGAATAAAGTGAAGCATAGTAGTACAAATAAAGGAGGGAGTAAGAAAGAGAAAAAGAAAGCAGGAGAGAAAGGAAGCAAGGGTTTGAAGGGGAGCAAGAGGTCTATAGAGGCAGAGAGTAGGCAGAAAAGGAAGTTTGAGGACAGCAATAGTTTCTAACACTATCCGGCAGTTCGGAGGTACAACGTGAAGAGGAAGGGCAAGATAAGAGGGGAGGGGAGCAAGTGTTAACAACATGCTTTCGTTAGTAGAAGCAGTGATTTATGTCAGAATAAAATTTTTGACATGTATGCTTGTGGAATTTTTTGTTGTTGTCAAGTCTTGAGACAAGGCTAGCAATCTTCTATGCTAGCTCATGATTGGAATGTAGGCCTATGCTAGTCTTCTTTGTATGCTTCATATTCATGTACAAGAACACATTTTGTGAAAAACTTTTCACACAGAAATGTATGCAATTGACACTACACTAAGCCCCAACCCCAATGGTTACTGTTGCAACCTCTGACACAATTTTCCCGGGAAGCACTGGTGAAATCCCTTCACAATGATATCAAATTGTGTTTTTAATACACAATGAAATTAAACACAGACTACCCTGAACAGGAGACTCTCGGGTATGTTGCTTCACGTGAACTTGGTGAAATGAAGATTGTAGTGTTTCTAGCAACTGAATGGCTCTGAATTCAGTGACAACATGCAGTCAACGCTACTAACCACTTGTGGAGCTAATCAGTGCTCTGAAATCATATCCTGATGTCGACAGCAGATGAGAGTTATATTCATAACATGGGTAAGAAAAGAGAAACATGTAAACATGAGCGAAGGTTGATAGAAATTTCATGAATTAATCCAAAATTGGTTAAATTAGAAACCGAAAAAAAGCGAATGCTAAGATGGTTAGCTATAGTCAAACCACTGCTTTACATATTTCTTTCAACAAATGTAACCAAGCTAGCTAATGTAATGTAACATACATTGACAGAAAACAAGTTATATTAAGTGGTTAGCTAGCTAGCGTCAGTAATATTTGGTGATCAGTGAGCCAGAGGTGTCTAGCTAACCAGCTGAGCCAGCAAACAATGAAACAAAAGTAACATTTCAGATTTGAAACATTCTCCAACAGGCTCAGCATTTCAGGAATCACATTAACAAGTACTCCTTGTGCACTGTTAAATTATTTAGCTATTTATAATACACTTTTTGAAGTGTTTTTTCCACTGCCCTCACTGGCTTTCATGTGTTTGAAATGTGAGCTTGTCCGAGGCATAGGATTCGACAGTTGCTATCCACTAGAGCGCTGCGATTGGTAGCCCAACATTTTTGGGCGGGGCTTAGTGAAGGGTCAATTCATGAATGTTGTTATGCTAGTCTAATAATACAATATACTTCTATTTACCTCAGGTTTATATATATATTTTTTATAAATCACTCTGAGTTGTGTACCTGTCTTAATTGTGATTTGTTTCCACTTCGACAAGTGGATCACTTTGTTATATTACTGCAGTAAACTTGAAAGTATTTGGTGTTTACATGGTACTAGCAATGGCTAAATTGTACAGCTCTCTTACCCCATACCTACCCTATAAGTGTGAAGTTGGTATCATGAAACAACAGGGTAAGATCAAGGACAGATTTGCTGTCCTCTTCATGGAATCTAATTCTTTAAAACAAAGTGTTATGTAACACTAAAACTAGTGGCAGCTGAGCTGCCACCACCTTAAAGGAGACAAAACCGTATCTTTGCTGGAGTATTGAAACACATGGTTGTGTGTAAGATCTAGAACAGATTTCTGTCCTCTTCATGGGATCTACCTGGAATCTACCTGGAAATAGACACCACTTCATTTTACAGCCTTGTTACAACATACATGCCTAGTTAACTACAGAAAAATGACTTGGTACATTATGTCTACACAATAATTAGACAAAATCATAAGGAGCGTCAGTTGATCTGCAAGTATCTCATATTTACATGGTATTAGCAATGGCTTAATTTTACAGCCCTTTTACCTTGTACCTACCCTGTAAGTATGAAGGTGGTACCATGAAACAACAACGTAACATTACAGCCAACTTTGCTGTCATCTTTATTGGACAGAGTCATCCAATGTGGTGTTATTTCGCAACCGACTATGTTGTCAAATCAAATCAAATTTCATTGGTCACATACACATGGTTAGCAGATGTTAATGCGAGTGTAGCTAAATGCTTGTGCTTCTAGTTCCGACAGTGCAGTAATATCTAACAAGTACTCTAACAATTCCACAACAACTACCTAATACACACAAATCTAAAGCGGTGAAATGTATGCATGAGCGATGGCCGAGCAGCATAGGCAAGGTGCAATAGATGGTATAAAATACAGTATACACATATGATATGAGTAATGTAAGATATGTAAACATTATTAAAGTGGCATTATTTAAAGTTGCATTGTTTAAAGTGACTAGTGATCCATTTATTAAAGTGGCCAGTGATTGGGTCCCAATGTAGGCAGCAGCCTCTCTGAGTTAATGATTGCTGTTTAGCAGACTGATGGCCTTGAGATAGAAGCTGTTTTTCAGTCTCTTGGTCCCAGCTGATTTATTTATATGGTTACTACGTGGTAGTAAATCAATTAAAATATATTGGGACTAACACAGGAGGTTGGTGGCACCTTAATTGAGGACGACAGGCTTGTGGTAATGTGTTTGATGCCATTCCATTTACTCCGTTCCGGCCATTATTATGAGCCATTGTCCTCTCAGATGCCTCCACTGGTGACTAGGGATTTACATAGTAAGTACCTTGTACTTATATGCTTCTCAATACTGCCCTTTAAGAATAAAAATATAATATATCATCATACTGAACAAAAATGTGTTTCATGAGCTGAAATACACACAAAAAAACGTATTTCTCAAAAAATGAGGTGCACAAATGCCTTTACATCCTTGTTGGTGATAATTTCTCTTTACCAAAATAATCCCTCCATCTGATAGGTGTGGCATATCAAGAAGCTGATTAATTGAAATGCATTTCAGGTGACTACCTCATGAAGCTGGTTGAGAGAATGCCAAGTGTGCAAAGCTGTCATCAAGTCAAAGGATGGCTACTTTGAAGAATCTAAACAAAAAACGTTTTACTTGTATTGTAAATACATTTCCACAAACATTAATGACATTACACTTGCTCAGACCCACATGTTCCTGCTGTATTTACACCCAATGTTGTTTCTCATACCCCATATGATTTTAAATTGTGTCTGTCTGTCCATTTTTAGTCAAATTAAAAAAGTTATAATAAAGCATTTGATTCTTCCATTCTCTTAACACTGGAGAATCAATTTACAACTAGTATTTAATTAACGTCTTCTTCAATATAAGTGACAAAAATGATATTGTCCAACCCATTGGGTATCTCACTGGACCACCATATGCCACGTGTTGAAATATATCGATACTGCAGATGTATGAAAAGTAAACTTACATTGTAAAACTTCTGACAGCCAGCTTTCTAAATCTGCCCAAAAATGTGGACATTATAGCACTCCCAGAAGGCATGAATTATTCAGTCATTGTTCGTTTTACACTTAAGACATGACATTGCCGTTGTGCTGCAGAATTTGTGATTGTTGTCTCTTGTATAATACATTCTATACATTAGTTTATACTGGATTAAGCATGCATTTTCTGCGGTTATTGTCAGGACCCGGTGCGAGAAACAGTCACTAATAAATCGGCAGAACCCAGAAGATGAGGCAGACACAGCAGTACTAAAGATGGTGGTTTAATAAAAGAACAAGATCTTCAGGCAAAGAATAAAAATCCACAATGTCCAAAATAAAGCCAAAAAATGGATATCTTCCAAAATACAAAGAAAAAAACACAAAGTGGTAAGAACAGCAAGGGAAAAAACAAACCTCAAAAGACTAGTCCAAAATACACAAGAACAAAACCAGAGAACCTCTGGAAAATCCAACAAGTTAAAATATATGTTCACAACAATGCTGGGGTTGGGTGCTAACATACAAACACTGAGCAAAGAACTGAGGAACACACAGGGTTTAAGTACTAACAAGGGAACGACATACAGGTGCAAACAATAATTAGAGCAAGAAAAAAACAAAAGGTTCAAAAAAGGTGCAATGGGTACATCTAGTGACCAAAACCAGAACAGTCCTGGCCAAAACCTGACAGTTATGGAACCCCTACCTGTCCCAGACCTGCTGCTTTCAACTCTTAATGATCGGCTATGAAAAGCCAATTGACATTTATTCCTGATTATTATTTGACCATGCTTATCATTCATGAACATTTTGAAAATCTTGGCTCTCTCTAATTTTCTCCTTCTCTCTTTCTTTCTCTCTCTCGGAGGACCTGAGCCCTAGGACCATACGTCAGGACTACCGGGCATGATGACTCCTTGCTGTCCCCAGTCTGCCTGGCCTTGCTGCTATTCCAATTTCAACTGTTCTGCCTGCGGTTACGGAACCCCTACCTGTCCCAGACCTGCTGTTTTCAACTCTTAATGATCGGCTATGAAAAGCCAACTGACATTTATTCCTGATTATTATCTGACCATGCTTGTCATTTATGAACATTTTGAAAATCTTGGCTCTCTCTAATTTTCTCCTTCTCTCTTTCTTTCTCTCTCTCGGAGGACCTGAGCCCTAGGACCATACGTCAGGACTACCGGGCATGATGACTCCTTGCTGTCCCCAGTCTGCCTGGCCTTGCTGCTATTCCAGTTTCAACTGTTCTGCCTGCGGTTACGGAACCCCTACCTGTCCCAGACCTGCTGTTTTCAACTCTTAATGATCGGCTATGAAAAGCCAATTGACATTTATTCCTGATTATTATCTGACCATGCTTGTCATTTATGAACATTTTGAAAATCTTGGCTATCTCTAATTTTCTCCTTCTCTCTTTCTGTCTCTCTCTCGGAGGACCTGAGCCCTAGGACCATACGTCAGGACTACCGGGCATGATGACTCCTTGCTGTCCCCAGTCTGCCTGGCCTTGCTGCTATTCCAGTTTCAACTGTTCTGCCTGCGGTTACGGAACCCCTACCTGTCCCAAACCTGCTGTTTTCAACTTTTAATGATCGGCTATGAAAAGCCAACTGAGAATTATTCATGATTGTTGTTTGACCATGCTTGTCACTTATGAACATTTTGAACATCTTGGCATAGTTTTGTTATAATCTCCACCCGGCACAGCCAGAAGAGGACTGGTCACCCCTCATAGCCTGGTTCCTCTCTAGGTTTCTTCCTAGGTTTTGGCCTTTCTAGGGAGTTTTTCCTAGCCACCGTGCTTCTACACCTGCATTGCTTGCTGTTTGGGGTTTTAGGCTGTGTTTTGTACAGCACTTCGAGATATTAGCTGATGTACGAAGGGCTATATAAAATAAACTTGATTGATTGATGGTTAGCTTTGTTCCAACACTCCTTCCGTTTTGTGGCAATATCAGTTATTTTAAAGTCTTGGTTACAATAGTTTATAAGAGATTGTCAGTTGGATAGGCTTTCTGCAAGGTGTTATATATATTTTTTTTATTTATTTCACACTTATTTAACCAGGTAGGCCTGGGCTTTGATGTTGTTATACTCTAGTGAATTCTATGGTTTTTACTAGATTACTTGTAGTTTTTCATGTTGTTTGTCTGTAATTTTTGTAATGACTTGGTGCTGCCTATCTTGGCCAGGACACTCTTGAAAAAGAGATTTGAAATCTCAATGAGCCCTTCCTGGTTAAATAAAGGTTAAATAAAAAAATAAAAAAAACAGAACTGGAAGGAAAGGCGGCAACAGAAGGAATTGGCATTAGGGGTGACCAGTAAAATATACCTGCTGGAGCGTGTGCTACGGGTGGGTGCTGCTATGGTGACCAGCGAGCTGAGATAAGACGGGGCTGTACCTAGCAAAGATTTATAGATGACCTGGAGCCAGTGGGTTTGGCGACGAATATGAAGCGAGGGCCAGCCAACGAGAGCATACAGGTCGCAGTGGTGGGTAGTGTACGGGGCTTTGGTGACGAAACGGATGGCACTATGATAGACTGCATCCGGTTTGTTGAGTAGAGTGTTGGAGGCTATTTTGTAAATGACATCCCCGAAGTCAAGGATCAGTAGGATAGTCAGTTTTACGAGGGTATGTTTGGCAGCATGAGTGAAGGATGAATTGTTGCGAAATAGGATGCCGATTCTAGATTTCATTTTGGATTGGAGATGCTTAATATGAGTCTGGAAGGAGAGTTTACAGTCTAATCAGACACCTAGGTATTTGTAGTTGTCCACATATTCGAAGTCAGAACCGTCCAGAGTAGTGATGCTACGCGGGTGGGCAAGTTCGTGCAGCGATCGGTTGAAGAGCATGCATTTAGTTTTACTTGCATTTAAGAGCAGTTGGAGGCCACGGAAGGAGAGTTGCATGGCATTGAAGCTCGTCTGGAGGTTAGTTAACACAGTGTCCAAAGAAGGTCCAGAAGTATACAGAATGGTGTCGTCTGCGTAGAGGTGGATCAGAGAATCACCAGCCGCAAGAGCGACATCCTTGATGTATACAGAGAAAAGAGTCGGCCCGAGAATTGAACCCTGTGAACTTGAGCGTGGCTGAGGTGCAACCATGACCAGCTCTGAAACCAGATTGCATAGCGGAGAAGGTATTGTCGGATTCGAAATGGTAGGTGATCTGTTTGTTAACTTGGCTTTCGAAGACCTTAGAAAGGCAGGGTAGGATAGATATAGGTCTGTAACAGTTTGGGTCTAGAGGGTCTCCCCCTTTGAAGAGGGGGATGACCGTGGCAGCTTTCCAATCTTTGGGAATCTCAGACGATACGAAAGAGAGGTTGAACAGGCTAGTAATAGGGGTTGCAACAATTGCTGCGGATAATTTTAGAAAGAGAGGGTCCAGATTGTCTAGCCCAGCTGATTTGTAGGGGTCCAGATTTTGCAGCTCTTTCAGACCATCAGCTATCTGGATTTGGGTGAAGGAGAAATGAGGTGGCTTGGGCAAGTTGCTGTGGGGGGGTGCAGAGCAGTTGACCGGGGTAGGGGTAGCCAGGTGGAAAGCATGGCCAGCCTTAGAAAAATGCTTGTTGAAATTCTCGATTATCGTAGATTTAGCGGTGATGACAGTGTTTCCTAGCCTCAGTGCAGTGGTCAGCTAGGAGGAGGTGCTCTTATTCTCCATGGACTTTACAGTGTTTTAGAACTTCTTGGAGTTTTTGCTACAGGATGCAAATTTCTGTTTGAAAATGCTAGCCTTTGCTGTCCTAAATGCCTGTGTATATTGGTTCCTAACTTCCCTGAAAAGTTACATATCACGGGGGCTATTCGATGCTAATGCAATACGCCCCAGGATGTTTTTGTGCTGGTCAAGGGCAGTCAGGTCTGGAGTGAACCAAGGGCTATATCTGTTCCTGGATCTAAACTTTTTGAATGGGGCATGCTTATTGAAGATGGTGAGGAAAGCACTTTTAAAGAATAACCAGGCATCCTCTACTGACGGAATGAGGTCAATATCTGTCCAGGATATCCTAGCCTGGTCGATTAGAAAAGGCCTGCTCACTGAAGTGTTTTAGGGAGCGTTTGACTGTGATGAGGGGTGATCGTTTGACTGCGGACCCATTACAGACGCAGGCAATGAGGCAGTGATCGCTGAGATCCTGGTTGAAGAAAGCAGAGCTGTTTTTAGAGGGTAGGTTGGTCAGGATGATATCTATGAGGGTGCCTATCTTTTTCTGACTCAAATTGACTTATTTACTGAGAACACATTAGGGCAATTGGGAGCTGTTTAGACCTTGGTTGCATTGATTACATTACAGACACATCACATGTATATACATTTTTTTTTATTTAACCTTTATTTAACTAGGCAAGTGAGAACACATTCTTATTTATCTCACAACACTTGAATATGTGTTTAACATATCAGCTAACTGCATCATATAGCAATCTGATGCCTGACTGTGCAAGAAGTGGCACACAACCATTGGTTAATGCAATGCAACGTCTACAATGTAGTCGGCCTGGAAGGAGACCATTATACTGTATTTCATGCAAATCGAAGGGAAGGGTAGAAAAATTTCAGGCACATTCATTTTCATGAACACACACACAGGCATGCACACACACACCCTCAATCACTCACACCGTTATGTAACCCTTGATTTAAAACACAAGACACCACAACAATACAAATATGTCAGCCTGTTCCATTATTAGCATGACAGGAAGAAATATCACTGGGAAGGTCAATGCTTCTTGAAATAGGAAGAAGAGAGAAGTGAGAGAAAAAGCAGAGAGCAGCTGTTTTTGTGTGCCAGCTGCTAGCAGACCTCGGTTCAGTTAGTATTTTAAATTGTTCAGATAACTTGCGTTTTCTCTAGCCTGTCTACCCTGGAGTGCCAGATAGCCAGTATGTCATATTAACTACTATTCCATTGGTTACATTGAGTCGGGCAAACTCAATCAAGCACAGAAACAGTATTTAAAATTATTTTATTATTTCAACTCAGGCCTGCTAGCTGCTAGCTGACAGAAAGAGAGAGCGAGAGAGAGCACAAAAAGGAGAACCAGACAGAGAGATGTTGTGCTGGCTGCGGTGCGGTAGCTAGCTTGCCATTTAAAAGCCAATGAGCTGGGCTGCTCTAATCCCTGTAAAAGCTTTGGATCTGATCCCTCGGCTGCAGCCTCTATTGATTCCCTGTTTTATTGTTCTTTGATTTCCATTTTGGTTATTTAACGAGCGGATGATGGATTGGTGACCTTCAGCTAGAGGCTCTGCCAGCTCTGGCATTTATTTCCCTTGGCCCGTCCCAAATGACACCCTATACTGTATATAGTGCACTACTTTTGACAAGGGCTCATAGAGCTCTGGTCAAAAGTAGTGCACTATATAGGGAAATATGGTGTCATTTGGGACACACAGCACAGAGTTCTTTGTGCTCTGCTTGACCTGGCCTCTCTGACTGGTCTAGTCTAGTAGGGATGCAGTTTGCTGCTGCACATACAACCAAAACGATTTAAAATCCTTAATACTTTAGCTGTGCTTGACAGAGCTTGCCTGGCTTTATGGAACCAATAGAATAGTCCCAACACTTAACACTTAACTCCATCTTTCATTCTAGGCAGGCTAGAGCAAATTCTGAAAGTATTTGAAAGATGTAAAAGAGTATTTGAACCCAGATTTGTCATTTACAACCCAGGAAAGAGTGGTAGCTGGTGGTGTGCCAGGCTAGTTTATCTTTCAAATCAACAAAAAACTGAAGGGGCAGTATTGAGTAGCTTGGATGAAAGGTGCCCATATCAAACGGCCTGCTCCTCAGTCATAGTTCCTAATATTTGCAAAATATTATTAGTATTGGATAGAAAACACTCTAAAGTTTCTAAAACTGTTTGAATTATGTCTGTGAGATTAACAGAACTCATATTGGCAGGCAACATCCTGAGTTGAAATCAAAACAGGAAGTCAGAAATCTGAGCCTGTGTGTATTCACCAGAGTCCCTAAAGAAATCCACTTGAGCTATTAATGATGTTGCACTGCCTAGGGGTTCCACTAGATGTCAACCATCAATAGAAATTTCAATTAGACTTCTATGATGTTGTGGGAGAGAATGAGAGCAGAATCAGTCAGGTGTCCATCAAGCAGCCATTTCCTGATCATGCTTTTTCTTCATGTAAGCCACTGACCTTCCATTGCTCACGCAGACAAGAATGAATACTCCGGTTGGAACTTTATTGAAGCTATATGTTAAAAACATCCTAATGATTGATTCAGTACTTAGTTTGAAATGTTTCTTTGACCGGTAATATCACATTTTGAAGTTTTTGTCCGATATAATGCTGACCACAATTAGCGTTTGGATATGTAAACCAGACGCGCTAACAAAAGAAGGTTTTTGGACATAAATAACGGATTTTTTCGAACAAAACAAACATTTATTGTGGACCTGGGATTCCTGGTGTGCTTTCTGATGTAGATCATCAAAGGTAATGGAATATTTATCATGTATTTTTGTGTTTATGGTGACGCCATCTTTGCAGCTGTGGTATGCTATTTTTGAGCGCCGTCTCAGATTATAGTGTGCATTTCTTTTTCCGTAATTTTTTTTTTAAAAATCTGACAGCGGTTGCATTAAGGAGAGGTATATCTATAATTCAATGTGTATAACTTGTATTATCATCTATATTTATGATGAGAATTTCTGTTGAAACGATGGGCTATGCAGTCACTTGATGTTTTTGCATTTAGTGAATCTTGTCGCCTCAATGTAAACTCAGATTTTTTTATATAAATATGAATTTAATCAAACAAAACATGCATGTATTGTGTAACATGAAGTCCTATGAGTGTCATCTGATGAAAATTATCGAAGGTTAGTGATTCATTTTATCTCTATTCTGGTTTTTGTGAAGCTATCTTTAGCTGGGAAAAAATGGCTGTGATTATTGTGGTTTTGTGGTGACCTAACATAATCGTTTGTAGTGCTTTCGCTGAAAAGCCTATTTGAAATCTGACACTTTGGTGGGATTAACTTCTTGCAATTATAGGGGGTGCTGTTTCAAATTAGCATAATTGTCTCTACAGATTAAACTGCCTAGTACTCAATTCTTGCTCGTACAATATGCATATTATTGTTCTTATTGGATAGAAAACACTCTCTAGTTTCTATAGCCGTTTGAATTATATCTCTGAGTGAAACAGAACTCATTCTACAGCACTTTTCCTCCCAGTGTGTGAGATTTAGACATCTTGGCCTCTGGTTCCAGATCAGTTTTAAAAGTCTCTGTTAATCCTATGAGATACAAACACTGCCCACGCCTTCCTCTAGATGTCAGTGAGTGGTGACAATTTGAATGGAGTCGATTGCGCAATCATTGGCTCTATAAATGACCAAATACCGGAAGTAGCCTTCCTTTGGACACTGCGCTCAACGCAAGAAGGATATCTGACTGGCCTTTTTCCAAGCATTGGTTTAGCCAGTAATATAGCGTCGGTCATCTTTTTACTTGTTATAGGTGTTAGAAACATCATAATGTAGTTAATTTAAACCGTTTTATAGCAATTTATATCCGTTTAGTGCGATTTTGAGGCATTGCTTTGTAATAGACTTTGAAGCTCCGGGCACGTTTCGGGGTCCCGGTCGTGCGTTAGTGGGCATTTCGACGGACAAGTGGACATCTTTCGACCAAAAGAAGATTAGACCCAAGAAAGGATTCATTGTCCAAGATTCTGATGGGAGAACAGCTCATAGTAAGAACAATTTATGATGATAAATCGTGTTTCTGTCGATAAATGTTAAACGTTTATTCCGCCATCTTGTTTGCTATAGCTTCACTTGGCGCAACCTGTATTGAAAAGTAAGGATAATTTAAAAAATGTAATTCCGCGATTGTATTAAGAATTAAATTGTCTATCAATCGCTGTCCACCCTGTATTTTTTAGTCAAGTTTATGAGTATTTATGTATAAGACTAGATCACTGTCTAATATGGTGCAGGACATTTTCTGACCAGCTGAGCTACTTTTGTCATTGTCTAACCATGATTTTGGTGGCTAAATATGCACTTTTTCGAACAAACTCTCTATGTATGTTGTAATATGATGTTACAGGAGTGTCATCTGAAGAATTCTGAGAAGGTTAGTGAAAAAATTAATATTTATTTATTTATTTTATTTTACCATTATTTTACCAGGTAAGTTGACTGAGAACACATTCTCATTTGCAGCAACGACCTGGGGAATAGTTACAGGGGAGAGGAGGGGGATGAATGAGCCAATTGTAAACTGGGGATTATTAGGTGACCATGATGGTTTGAGGGCCAGATTGGGAATTTAGCCAGGACACCGGGGTTAACACCCCTACTCTTACGATAAGTGCCATGGGATCTTTAATGACCTCAGAGAGTCAGGACACCCGTTTAACGTCCCATCCGAAAGACGGCACCCTATATTTTGGCGATGATTACGTTATCGCTCTCTTTGGCTAGAATCAATGCTCTTTTAAATGTTTGCACATGTGGTATGCTAATATAACGATTTATTGTGTTTTCGCTGTAAGACACTTAGAAAATCTGAAATATTGTCTGTATTCACAGGATCTGTGTCTTTCGATTAGTGTATGCTGTGTATTTTTACGAAATGTTTGATGATTAGTAATTAGGTTAGGTTTTAGGTGCTCCCGGACCCGGGGTAGAGGCTCGTGAAAGGTTAACAGCAAGATTACCTTTAAAATGATATAAGACACATGAATGTCTGAGGAATTTTAATTATGAGATTTCTGTTGTTTTGAATTTGGCGCCCTGCACTTGGACTGGCTGTTGTCATATCGGTCCCGTTACCGGGACTGCAGCCATAATTAACCTGTTGTGTGCTAGTCACAATTTTTATGAACAAATACAGTTTTATATGTAAGATGGCTAAATAAAGAGCAAAATTATTGATTATTATAATATTATTATTTGTGGCTCCCCATGAGCCGGGTTGTGACAAAAACGTACACTCATTCTTATGTTTAGTAAATGCATCGTATAGTCAGGCTTACAACAATGGCAAAAAACAACATTTGAGAGTGCACTGACCCTGGTGCTAGAGGGGGTACACAGCTGGAGGTTGAATGTTTGAAGGGGTACGGGACTGTAAACAGTTTGGGAACCACTGCTCTAGAGAAATAGATAAATGCATTTTTTACCTTGACTGTAGACAAACTTTTATAGGGTGTATAAATTAGTGGTCTTTGAGAGGGTATAAATATAGTATATATTAATCTCAGGAATATGTTTGTTATGGGTCCGTATGTATGGGTGCATATGTATATTTGCACATGGGACCTAGAAGAAGATAAATTATTGTGACTACTCATTATACTACATGATTTGACATGTAATTATGTACTGCATATTTGTTTTGTTTATATCACCATGATGCAGGCCACTTGAATACTTGATTCTTGTGAAAATAAATATTGAAATATAGTTAAGTGTAATACCCGGTGTTAGGCCCAATGTTGTGTTGGAATATCCCAGTATCTGAACCTGCAAAAACAAAAGGCTCTAACGTGCCAACTTTTTCACAGGCTTATTGAAAATAAATCATGATGAATACTTTAAAAAGATAAATCTATGCCTTTTGAACGTTTTACCTCACAGGCTATAATATAATATGATTAAACAAAGAGATCTGGCTTAAACAGTGTACGGAGTCAACAGGTCCTCTACATTCAAGTGAGGACGTCTGTACTCTCAGCAAGCATTCACTTTGATTAGAGAAAACATGGACTACTTAATTGTGCTCATTGTTATGCCTTGTCACTTCACTGCAAAACACTCTACTGAATAGCAATGAAGTCTTGATGAATCGTGGCTTCGTCCCAAATGGCACCCTATTCCCTTTCCCGTGCACTTCTTTTGACCAGAGCCTTATGATTCCCATTCAAACCTTGTCAAAGTAGTCAATCAATCAACCCTTTTACCTTCAGCAGTTGTCACAAAGTGCTTATACAGATACCCAGCTTAAAACACCAAAGAGCAAGCAATGCAGATGTAGAAGCACAGTGGCTAGGAAAAAGTCAGTAGAAAAGCAGGAACATACTGTAAGAAGAAACCTAAAGAGGAACCAGGCTCTGAGGGGTGGCCAGTCCATTTCTGACTGTGCTGGGTGGAGATTATAGAGTACATTGCCATTAAGGCCAGATCAATCCTCAAGATGTTCAAAATGTCATAGATGATTAGCAATGTCAAATAATAGTCACAGTGGTTATAGAGAGTGCAACAGGTCAGCACCTCAGGAGTTAATGTCAGTTGACTTTTCATAGCTGAGTGTTCAGAAGATGAGATAGCAGGTGAGAGAGAAATATAGCCAAGGGGGAGAGAGAGAGGGTGTTAAAACAGAAGGTCCAGGGCAGCAAGGTAGCACGTCTGGTGAACAGGTCAGGGTTCCATTGTCGCAGGCAGAACTTCCGAAACTGGATCAGCAGCACGGCCAGGTGGACTGGGGACGGGGACAGCCAGGAGTCGTTAGGCCAGCTGGTCCTGAGGCATGGTCCTAGGGCTCAGGTCCTCCGGGAGGGAAGACAGCGAGAGCTAGAGAGAAAGAGAGACACTGACCCTAGCCCTCTTGCACATAAACTATTGCAGCATAGATTCTGGGGACTGAAACGGAGGGGGGGGGGGTTGAGGGAAATTCTGGCCCTGTCTAAAGTTACCCTCAGACAGCGACCAGGCAGAATATAACCAAGCCCCTGGGTCAGAGGCGAGAATCCCAGTGGAGAGATGGGAACCGGTCAGGCAGAGACTGCAAGGGTGGTTCTTCAATCCAGTGCCTTGCCGTTCACCTTCACACCCCTGGGCCAGACTACACTCAATCATAGGACCTATATAAGAGATGAGTCTTATGACTTAAAGGTTGAGACCAAGTCTGCGTCTCTCACATGGATAGGCAGACCATTCCATGAAAATATATCTCTATAGGAGAAAACCCTGCCTCCAGCTGTTATCTTAGAAATTCTAGTAACAATAAGGAGGCCTGCGTTTTGTTACCGTAGTGTACGTGAAGGTACAATATGTACGGCAGGACCAAGTCGGACAGATAAGTAGTAACAAGTCTGTGTAATGCTTTGTAGGTTAACTGTAAAACCGTAATGATCCCTAGCCTTAACAGAAAGCCAGTGTCGAGAAGCTAGCACTGGAGAAATATGAGTAGGGTTCGATTTTTTATTTTGAGATTATTCATTTTGATTTGATTTGATTTTGATTTTGATTTGGATCTCTTTTAGTCCCCATTTGGACTAATCTTCCAAGAGTCCTTAAACATTAAAATACAATTTATAATACAAATACATTTTCACATATAACACACTATTACAAACATACATAATATACTAACATAATGACCCAATAAATACTCAATCTAAAAAATATTGATTCTTCATCTACTATTGTCCCAAAACATTTCTATGTATTATTTTTAAATCGTTTTAAATTAATGTTTAAATGTATATATTGAAAGGTTTCTAGTTTGCTCAGTTAATTTATTCCATTTCTTTATTGCTCTAAATCGAAATGTTCTTTTACCTAATTTCTCTTTTCTGTCTGGATAACGCATAGATGGTGGACAATCTATTCCTAGTATTTACGGAATGTCTGTCTCTTACCAACTGAATACCGTTGTGAATAGGACTTGGCCGTTTTAAATGGTGTGTATTGTGAAATAAAATAAGCATGTTTTTTTCAATTATCTTGTCGATTGATGACCAACCAAGAACACTGTGCATGACTGCAACAGAAGAACCATATCTCCACCTTAAAACAATCCTTGCTGCTTTGTTCTGTGCATTCTGCAGCCTCCTAACTTCACTTGATGATGCATTTCCCCAGACCACAGAACAGTAGTTCACCTGACTCTCAATTAATGCTTGTGTTATTTGCTGAATAATTTTTCCTGGTAAATATTTAGCTATCCTTCTGATTATGCATGCTGTTTTAATATATATATTTTTTTACATAGATTAGTTATTTGAGACGACCATGAGAAGCAGTTGTCTAGCTGCACTCCCAATAGTTTGGTTTCTACCACTTCTTCAATTTGTACTTAATTGTATCCCATGCTGAACAGGCCAACATAACTTTGGTTTTCTTGGTGTTTAAAACAAGTTTGTTTTGGCAAACCCACTCCCTGATATTCTCCAAATCTCCTTGTAAAGCTTGCTGTACCGATTGAACCGATTGACTTGCTGCATAAATTGTAGTATCATCTGCAAATATAGTAGCTTGAGTTTCAACTAAGGCATAGGGAAGGAGATGATTCATTTTGAGATGATTCATTTTGGGACTATTCTTTTTGAGATTATTCATTTTTAGATGATTCATTTTGGGACTTTTCTTTTTGGGACCAGTCTTTTTGGGTGCAACCAAAATGCAGCGGGTTTTGAAAACATAATGATTTATTAAACGATGAAGACGAACACGAAAAAACACTTGGAATGATTACAAAATAACAAAACGAACATAGACAGACCTGAACTAGAGAACTTACATATAACACGAAGAACACACGAACAGGTACAGACTACAAACAAAACGCTACAGTCCCGTGTGGTACGAACATACATACAGACACGGAAGACAACCACCCACAAACAAACAGTGAAACCAGCCTACCTTAATATGGTTCTCAATCAGAGGAAACGTCAAACACCTGCCTCTAATTGAGAACCATATCAGGCAACACATTAAACCCAACATAGAAACACAACACATAGAATGCCCACCCCAACTCACGCCCTGACCAACTAAACACATACAAAACAACAGAAAACAGGTCAGGAATGTGACATTGGGACTATTCTTTCTGGGACTATTCATTTTGAGATTATTCATTTTTGGACTAGTCTTTTTGGGACTAGTCTTTTTGGGACTATTTATTTTGAGATTATTCATTTTGAGATTATTCATTTTGGGACTATTCAAGCTTGGACTGACTTGGCACGGGAATTAAAGTTGACCTTGATTATAGATTCACGTGCTACCTGAAAATGTCCTTACTTTCAAATGAATAATAACACGGGTATGTTTTCTATGTTTTGGTCTGTATCAATAAACTTATTTTGCACGTGCAGAACCTCGAAACATGTACTGGCATTATACCAAGGAAGGGGTGAAAGAGAAAGAGATTCAAAGGCCTTTCTACAGTATATCGGTTGTAAACAAAGGTTTACATAGTATACACCGAGCTGTTTTGAGTAAAATTGACATACAGTATATTTGATGTTAGCACTTTACCGGCAAAAGAGAGAGACTCAAAAGGCTCCTTATATTAGCTGTAAACAAAGATACAAGTTAGCCTACTATAGTAGCCATGGAGCTGGCTGTTTTTAGTAAAATGGACGCATCAACTTCAGATTTTAGAAGTGCATGATGTATCTCAGGGGGAAAAGGAGAGCATCTCAGAGGATGGCTGGGATGCATTGCAGACAGTTCTTAGGCCAATGTTCCATAACTTCTCAAATAGTCCCACAGACACTCTCCACAGCTATACAAAGACCATAGCTGTGCTACAGTACAGTGTGAGTGCTGAAAGAGAAGTCCCATAAGTCTGGCACCATGTCACACTGTGAATGTACGGTGAATGTACTAAAACAGATATACATTTTTTTGATTACACTTTTTTTTTTTTTTTTTTTTTTTAACCCCTTTTCTCCCCAATTTTCGTGGTATCCAATCGCTAGTAATTACTATCTTGTCTCATCGCTACAACTCCCGTACGGGCTCGGGAGAGACGAAGGTCGAAAGCCATGCGTCCTCCGAAGCACAGCCCAACCAAGCCGCATTGCTTCTTTAACACAGCGCGCCTCCAACCCGGAAGCCAGCCGCACCAATGTGTCGGAGGAAACACCGTGCACCTGGCCCCCTTGGTTAGCTCGCACTGCGCCCGGCCCGCCACAGGAGTCGCTGGAGCGCGATGAGACAAGGATATCCCTACCGGCCAAACCCTCCCTAACCCAGACGACGCTAGCCCAATTATGCGTCGCCCCACGGACCTCCCAGGCGCGGCCGGCTGCGACAGAGCCTGGGTGCGAACCCAGAGACTCTGGTGGCGCAGCTAGCACTGCGATGCAGTGCCCTAGACCACTGCACCACCCGGGAGGCCGGTTGGTTACACTTTAACATTAGATTCCACCTATACCTGTTTGGTAGCACTAAGAACAATTTAATTTATAGTTACAAAAAAAATGTGCAGTTCATTTTGATGAATAATGGTGAATGTCAAGTAAATACAAAAAAGTTCAACTACATCAGAATAAAAGGAACGGTCAATATTTCAAGACATGGCATATGGGGGTGTAGTGAAGGACCCAATGGGCTGGATGATTCTCTTCTCATCACTCATCTTGAAAAAATGTAAACTAAAATCTTGGAAATCAATCTACCATCATTAACACAATAGAAAAATAAAATGATTTATTATTGAAATATTGAAATAGCATGGGCGCCGAGAAAAACAAACTAATTGGTACAATTTAAGGCCGTGTGCAAACAATAATGCAGGCACTAGGGATGGGGGTGTGAGCATGCAGGTCTGGGCAGAGGAGATGTAGTCATTGTTTGTGTGCATCTGTAAGTTGTTGTTCGTATGTGTACAGTATGTTAGTATTTGGTGTGGAAATGTTTTTTAAATAATAAAAAAAGAATAAAAGGAAGAGTAAATATTACAACTACATCCGAATGAAAATAAATAAAAAATAAGAGTGAAAAGTATCACTAGTTTAGGATGAATTTGGGCCAGTAAACTTGGCTAAAATGCCTTGAAACAAGTTTGGGTTAGGGTTTGGGGTTAGGGTTTGGGTTTGGGTTTGGGTTTGGGTTAGGGTTAGGGTTAGGGTTAGGGTTAGGGTTAGGGTTTGGGTTTGGGTTAGGGTTTGGGGTTAGGGCTAGGGTTTGGGTTTGGGTTAGGGTTAGGGTTAGGGTTAGGGTTTGGGGTTAGGGTTAGGGTTTGGGTTTGGGTTAGGGTTTGGGGTTAGGGTTAGGGTTAGGGTTTGGGGTTAGGGTTAGGGTTAGGGTTTGGGGTTAGGGTTAGGTATCAGGTATAATGACAGACAATGACTCACAGTTGCTGTTTGGATTGGGGAGGCATTACTTTCCCAAGGCTTCTGAAGGGAGGTGATCCACTGCAATTCAATCACCCACATGATGCACATTTTGATAATGCAAGGTTTGAATTGTAATTTCCACTCTGTATCTCAGTAGACTTTGAAGATCCCTACTGCGTGCTCTCAAAGGCTTAGCCCTAAGCCCTTCGTCTTTTCCCAAACAGAAAATAGCGCCATTAAACATTTTACATCATGACCTTGTCCATGGCTGCATGCCAAATGGCACCCTATAACTTACTTAGTGTTCTACTTTTGACCAAGGCCCATAGGGCCCTGTTTAAAAGTAGTACACTACATAGGGAATAGGGTGCCATTTGGGATGCATTCCCATTACTCTGCACATTACTAATCTGTTGTGAAAGACACCGGCTTCTGTCGTCAGGCAGAATTAGAAAGGACTTGACAATGGGTGATTGCGATATAAATTACAAGTGTCATTAGCCCTAACATCCATCATTAGCACGAGGATTGCCAGACAGAATTAGTGGGGTGGTTGGGTTGCACAAATGTTATATTAATTAAAGCAACAACATCATTATGCAAATGAAAAGCAACAAGGTCTGATATGAAGAATCGTGAATAACGATGAGTGAGAAAGTAAGACGCACAAATATTATATGCCTAAGACATGCTAACCTCTCACCATTATAATAACAGTGGAGGATAGCATTTTTTTTGGGGGGGGGTATGATATTTACAGTATGCATCATTATTCACAATTAATTCAGGGTTACCCGTAATCATGGTAGCATCCACATTAATGTAGAAGTGTTTGGAAACATATTCTATTCTTTTTTACAATTTACAATAAAAGTGACTCCAAAATGACATACTCTATTATTTACAATTCATTTCTATTGGGCACTAAATAATTTGAAACACAACCAAAACGAACAGCAAATGCTTTCAACAAATTTGTAGAGTCACAAGCTTGATGTAGTCATTGTGTGCTATAAATATGGGACCAAATAATTAATTTTTCACTACTTTAATGCACATACAGTGCATTTGGAAAGTTTTCAAAACCCTTGACTTTTTCCACATTTTGTTATGTTACAGCCTTATTCTAAAATTGATTGATGAGGAAAAACATTTATTTAATCTACAAAGATATTGAGATATTTCTACAACTTGATTGGAGTCCACCTGTGGTAAATTTAATTGATTACACATGATTTGGAAAGGTACACACCTGTCTATATAAGGTCCCACAGTTGACAGTGCATGTCAGAACAAATACCAAGCCATGTGGTCGAAGGAATTGTCCGTAGAGCTCAGAGACATGATTGTGTCAAGGCACAGATCTGGGGAAGGGTACCAACATATTTCTGTAGCATTGAAGGTCCCCAAGAACACAGTGGCCTCCATCATTCTTAAATGGAAGAAGTTTGGAACCACCAGCTCTCTTCCTAGAGCTGGCCGCCTGGCAAAACTGAGCAATCGGGGGAGAAGGGACTTGGTAAGGGAGGTGACGAAGAACCCGGTGGTCACTCTGACAGAGCTCCAGAGTTCCTCTGTGGAGATGGAACAACCTTCCAGAAGGATAACAATCTCTGCAGCACTCCACCTTAAGGTAGATTGGACTGACGGAAGTCATTCCTCAGTAAAGGCACATGACAGCCCGCTCGGAGCTTGCCAAAAGGCACCTGAAGGACTCAGGCCATGAGAAACAAGACTCTCTGGTATGATGAAACCCAGAATTAACTCTTTGGCCTGAATGCCAGGCGTCATGTCTGGAGAAAATCTGGCACAATCTCTACGGTGAAGCATTGTGGTGGCAGTATCATGCTTTGGGGATGGTTTTCAACTGCACGGACTGGGAGACTAGACCGGATCGAGGCAAAGATGAAGGTTCATCTTCCAACAGGACAATGACCCGAAGCACACAGCCAAGACAACGTAGGAGTGTCTTCACTACAAGTCTCTGAATGTCTTTGAGTGGCCCAGCCAGAGTCCGAACTTGAACCCGATCGAGCATCTCTGGAGAGACCTAAAATAGCTACGCAGCAAAACTCCCCATCCAAACTGATCGAGCATGAGAGTTTCTGCAGAGAAGAATGGGAGAAACTCCCCAAATACAGGTGTGCCAAGCTTGTAGCGTCATACACAAGAAGACTCAAAGCTGTAAACGCTGCAAAAGGTGCTTCAACAAAGTACTGAGCAAAGGGTCTGAATGTAAATGTCATTATTCAGTTTAAATTTTTTATACATTTGCAAAATGTTATGTTATTATTATGGGTATTGTGTGTAGATTGATGAGGGGGGAAAGAAAATTCATTTTTTTTTTTAAATAAATCTGTAAAGTAACAAAATGTAGAAAAATGGAAAGGGTGTGAATACTTTCTGAATGCACTGTATGAGTGAATTGGTCCGAATACTTTAGGTCCCCTAAAATGGGGGGGGGGGGGGGGGGGGGGGTGATGTAATATGAAAAAAGTGATGTAATATCTAAATGGTTTACCTGATATGGATGAAAATACCCTCAAATTACAGCTGACAGTCTGTGCTTTAACCTCATTTCTAATGCAAAGTGCTGGAGTACAGAGCCAAAACAACAAAAAATGTATCTCTGTCCCAGTACTTTTGGAGCTCATATGTTACCATATATTGTCTCAACTGTGCCCTTATCCATTTATAAGGAATATCTAGCTTAAAAACAATTGTATATTTTTGTAGCTCAGGATGATATGTGTGTGTAGATGATATGTTGTATAGTCCAGAACCTTTGCTAACTGCAAAAGCTGAAAACAGCTAGTTTAACTCACATTGTAATGCTTCCACTTTCCTGTTAATTCCTCATTAAAACTAATCATGGAAACTTTACATCATATATTGTTTACAATATGTACATTTTGTTTTTGTGACTAATACGTTAGCTCCCTGGGGTTTTTAATCAAGAGCAAAATGCTTTTCTTCCTTTCTTTTTTTCCTGTTTTTTCATCAATAGTTGAGATGAAAGTGTAGATGTAGTGAGAGCCACATCAAAGACCTCTGGATCACGTCCCCAGACACTGTGCTGCCGCCTGGAACACACTCTCACTACCACTAGCACAGATGGCAGGCCCTGCTCACAAGAACTGCATCCATACACTCATATAAACACCATGGCTCACAACCTCCTCCACATTCTGTCTGTACTAGAAACTGGAGGTTTAACAAATAGGGAATGAGAAAAAAAAGCATCAATAAAGAGCAATTATGGACTGCAGATAGATGAGTCATGCGTTGAGGTAATCCACACCGCCGGCTGCTGCTGTCCGGCACAACACAAATGCAATCAACAAGAGAATAAGTTAGGAAGTAGTGTGGTGAGGAGAGACAAATCATTGTGTACTAAGCTTTGCACCAGAGCTAAGAGCAGTTAGTTCTCTGTCTCTGTGTCATCGGGAGAAGTAACCACAACAGGACTAGCATATTCACATCTTAACACACTTTCAAATCACAATGTGTATTTTAGAATACTAAATATCCCTGTTCTGTTATAGTGTCTTTGAAATGGATTAAATACGGACATGTCATACAGCAATGACAATGTAGCAGATGTGAAGCTGTGAAACCCATTCCTCAGCCTGAAGTGTCACCCCTTGAGCTTTAGTGGTACGATGGGCCATGTGTGTTTATGAGACAGAGGTCCTGAGTTTGAGTCTTGGTACGCGCTGAATCAAATCAAATAATATTTTATTGGTCACATACACATGGTTAGCAGATGCTATTGCGAGTGTAGCGAAATGCTTGTGCTTCTAGTTCTGACAATGCAGCAATATCTAACATCTTTCATGACTGCTCCCGCTCCCCCTCCCTGGCGCTCAAAGGCACCAGGCTCCCCAGCATTACGCACTCCTGCCACCATCATTACGCACACCTGCTTCCCTCGTCACACGCATCAGCGATCATTTGGACTCACCTGGACTCAATCACCTGTGTTATTTTCTTCAATATATCTGTCTGTCCCCCATCTCTGTTCCCAGCTTCCACATCAATTGTAGTATTTTGTTGTTACCCGTGTGCTGATGCTGTTCCTGTCTTGTTCCGTGTCTGTTCCTCATTAAATGTTTGACTCCCCGTACCTGCTTCTCATCTCCAGCGTCGGTCCTTACAACATATAATCTAACAATTCCACAACAATAACCTAATACACACACATCTAAGTAAAGGAATGGATTAAGAATATAAACATATAATATATATATACTGCAGCAGCAGGTAGGCTTGGGTGGCAGGTAGCCAAGTGGTTAGAGTGTTGGGCCAATAACCGAAAGGTTGCTTTATCAAATCTCCAAGCTGCCATGGTAAAAATCTGTTGTTCTCCCCCTGAACAAGGCAGTTAACTGACTGTTCCTAGGCTGTCATTGTAAATAAGAATTTGTTCTTAACTGACTTGCCTAGTTAAATAAAGGTTAAATAAATATATACAGGAGCAATGACAGAGTGGCATAGGCAAGATGCAATAAATTGTATAAAATACATTATATACATATGAGATGAGTAATGCAAGGCATGTTAACATTATTAAAGTGACTAGTGATCCATTTAATAAAGTGGCCAATGATTTTAAGTCTATGTAGGCAGCAGCCTCTCTGTGTTAGGGATAGGCGTCCAGCTAGCGGGACACCAGCCGACCACATCCGGTGAATTTGGAGGGCGCACAATTCAAATATCGAATCGTAATATTAAACATCCATGAACATACAAGTGTCTTATATCATTTAAAAAGATTACATTCTTGTTAATCTAATTGCATTGTCCGATTTACAACAGGCTTTACCGCGAAAGCATACCATGCGATTGTCTGAGGACGGCACCCCACATCAACATATTTTTCAACCAGCACAGGCTTCATAAAATCACAAATAGCGATTCAATATATCATTTACTTTTGAAAATCTTCCTCTGTTTGCAATCCCAAGGGTCCCAGCTACAACATGTAGTGTAGTTTTGTTAGATTAAATCCTTCTTTATATCCCAAAAAGTCTGTTTAGTTGGCGCCATAGATTTCAGTAATCCACTCGTTTAACATGCAGACAAAGGAATCCAAAAAGCTGCCGCTAAACTTCATCCAAACAAGGCAAACAACGTTTCTATTAAATTCTCAGGTACTCCAGAATGTAAATAAACTATAATATTTCATACGGAAAGTAGTATGTTCAATAGGAAAGCAAAATTAGTAAGCGCACGCGCCGAAAGACTGATGTTGTTCCGGTGCTCTCCTAATCAAAACTCCAAATTCTTGCTTGTTTTCAAAAAACAAGCCTGAAACCTTGAACAAAGACTGTTGACATCTAGTGGAAGCCAAAGGAATTGCAATCTGGGAGACGGAATTTCATAGGAACAATAGGTTTGCATTACAAGAGCCTGGGACCTAAAAAAAAAAATAGGGTGGGATTTTCTTCTGATCTTCGCCTGCCATATAAATTCTGTTATAGGTTCAGAAATTATTGTAACAGTTTCAGAAACTTCGAAGTGTTTTCTATCCAATGCTACCAATTATATGCATATCCTGGCTTCTGGGCCTGAGTAACAGGCAGTTTACTTTGGGCACGTCAGTCAGGCGGAAATTCAGGAAACTAGACCCTATCCCTAATTAACAGTCTGATGGCCTTGAGATAGAAGCTGTTTTTCAGTCTCTTGGTCCCAGCTTTGATGCACCTGTACTGACCTCGCCTTCTGGATGGTAGCGGGGTTAACAGGCAGTGGCTGGGGGGGAGGTTTGTCCTTGATGATCTTTTTGGCCTTTCTGTGACATCGGGTGCTGTAGGTGACCTGGATGGCAGGTAGTTGGTAGACCCCATCACCCTCTAAAGAGCCTTGCGGTTGTGGGTGGTGCAGTTACCGTATCAGGCGGTGATGCAGCCCGACAGGATGCTGTCAATTGTGCATCTGTAAAAGTTTGTGAGGGTTTTTGGTGACAAGCCAAATTTCTTCTGCCTACTTCAGCCTACTGTTGCACCTTCTTCACCACACTGTCTGTGTGGGTGGACCATTTCAGTTTGTCTGTGTTGTGTATGCCAAGGAACCTAAAACTTTCCACCTCCTCCACTGCTGTCCAGTCGATGTGGATGCTACTTTGAAGAATCTCAAATATAAAATGTATTTTGATTTGTTTAACACTTTTTTGGATACTACATGATTCCATATGTGTTTTTATATAGTTTTGATGTCTTCACTATTATTCTACAATGTAGAAAATAGTAAAAATACAGAAAAACCCTTGAATGAGTAGGTGTGTCAAAAACTTTTGACTGGTACAGTACACGGGACATACGTAAGTGAGTGAATGGTTCACCACCAGAGAATAATGGCAGTGTGAAATGGACCAGAACTTGACACCTGGAAGATAGCGAGGAGAGGCTCCCTCATGGTCTGAGCAGCAGAGAGAGAGGGCAGACTTGCTGGGTCACTCTTGGATAATGTAGCAATGATTAACTTCCCATGTTCAAGCAACGGGATGTTTTCCAGAGAAGACATGATAGTGTATGTGCAAGATATTATTTTTCCTCTTGTGGTTATCTGTTATGTTGAGTGCCACCACACATCACAATGGCTGAACATGTGTCTCTGGCTTCATTGATAGCTGTAACATATAACATTCTCAGCTAAGAAGGGCCCCAGTTGGTCCAGATAGCGGTGTTTATTTACATATTCCCATGTTTTACAAGGCTGACATTTGAGATGTAATTGCTGGGCCAGATAGTAGGAGGATGATGGTGTATTTATTCTGACTGTGGAATGGACTGCAGGCCGTTCCAACCAATTTGTTGCTTTAATTACCCTCTGCAGGCATTTTAGGTGTCTGTGAAAATTCATAACTAAACCATCAAAATCACACATATATGATCTGATAAGACAGGAGTTTCACCGTTCAAATTTGCTTTGCAACTACAGCGATGGTCTGAAGTTAATAACACAGGTTTTAGTTGCAGCTGACTAGTAGGTTCACATCAGTAACTGACATCAGAAAGTTGAAGCTGTAATATTTGCTGCAGAGTTCACGTGTAGCTAAAACAGCTAATTCTCTCAATTTGTGCACACTGTCGAAGTCAACAATTAGTTGACTTAACTTAGAATTAAAATCAGATTCAAAGTGCAGAAAGTTTTGAGATTCCTCTGTAAAATAGATATAATTATAGATTATGTTTGTGTTTGTTGAAGGCTTTTGTACTGATTGTCCTATTATACATTATACAGTCTGATCTCATAGTCTTCTGAAATGCATTTGAACATTGTTCTTGTTTTATGCCATCTGTTTTGGTTATCAGCAACATTCCAACCATCTTAAATGGACACTTGTTTCTTGGTGACTGTCTTGAGAAGGTGGTGATGGTTGTCACTGTCTTGAGAAGGGGGTGAGTGTGGGGACTGTCTTAAAAGGGGGTGAGGTTGGTGACTGCCTTGAAGGAAGGGGCTGTGGGTGGTGACTGCCTTGAAGGAAGGGGCTGTGGGTGGTGACTGCATTGAAGGAAGGGGCTGTGGGTGGTGGCTGTCTTGAAGGAAGGGGCTGTGGGTGGTGAATGCCTTGAAGGAAGGGGCTGTGGGTGGTGACTGCCTTGAAGGAAGGGGCTGTGGGTGGTGACTGCATTGAAGGAAGGGGTTGTGGGTGGTGACTGCATTGAAGGAAGGAGCTGTGGGTGGTGACTGCCTTGAAGGAAGGGGTTGTGGGTGGTGACTGCATTGAAGGAAGGGGTTGTGGGTGGTGACTGCATTGAAGGAAGGGGTTGTGGGTGGTGACTGCATTGAAGGAAGGGGTTGTGGGTGGTGACTGCATTGAAGGAAGGGGCTGTGGGTGGTAACTGCCTTGAAGGAAGGGGCTGTGGGTGGTGAATGCCTTGAAGGAAGGGGCTGTGGGTGGTGACTGCCTTGAAGGAAGGGGCTGTGGGTGGTGACTGTCTTGAAGGAAGGGGCTGTGGGTAGTGGCTGCCTTGAAGGAAGGGGGTGTGGGTGGTGACTGCTTTGAAGGAAGGGGATATGGGTGGTGACTGCTTTGAAGGGAGGGGATGTGGGTGGTGACTGCTTTGAAGGAAGGGGATGTGGGTGGTGACGGCCTTGAAGGAAGGGGATGTGGGTGGTGACGGCCTTGAAGGAAGGGGATGTGGGTGGTGACTGCCTTGACGGAGGGGGATGTGGGTGGTGATTGCCTTGAAGGAAGGGGCTGTGGGTGTCACGTTCCTGACCTGTTTTCTGTTGTTTTGTATGTGTTTAGTTGGTCAGGACGTGAGCTGGGTGGGAATTCTATGTTGTGTGTCTAGTTTGTCCGTTTCTATGTCAGCCTAATGTGAGGTTCTCAATCAGAGACAGATGGTAGTCGTTGTCTCTGATTGAGACTCATATATAGGAGGCTTGTTTTGTTTTGAGATTTTGTGGGTGTTTGTTACCTGTCTCTGTGTTTGTGTTCTGCACCAGATAGGTCTGTATCGGTTTTGCACATTTGTTATTTTGTATGTTGTTTGTAGTGTTTCACTTGTGTTTGTATTAAACATGTTTAACACTAGCCGCGCTGCATTTTGGTCCTCTCCTTCACCCCTGGAAGAAAACCTTTACAGAAACACCCACCAAACCCGGACCAAGCAGCGTGGCAACGGGCAGCAGCAACAGCGGCAGCAGTACAAGGAGGAATGGACATGGGAGGAGATTCTGGACGGAGAGGGACCCTGGGCAGAGCCAGAGGAGTGTCGCCGTCCCAAAGCGGAGCTGGAGGCATCAAAAGCGGAGAGGCGGCATTATGAGGCGCTTGCAAGGCAGAGTGGCTGGAAACCCGAGAGGCTCACCCAAAAATGTATTGGGGGGGCTAAAGGGGAGTGTGGTGAAGCTGGGTTGGATACCTGAGCCAACTCCCCGGGCTTACCGTGGAGTGAGAGGGCGTCGTACTGGTCAGACACCGTGTTATGCGGTAAAGCGCACGGTGTCCCCAGTACGCGTGCTTAGCCCAGTGCGGGCTATTCCACCTTGCCGCACTGGGAGGGCTAGGTTGGGCATCGAGCTGGATGTCATGAAGCCGGCCCAACGTATCTGGCCTCCAGTACGTCTCCTCGGACCGGCGTACATGGCACCAGACTTACAGGTGGTGTCCCCGGTTCGCCTGCATAGCCCAGTGCGGGTTGTTCCACCTCGCCGCACTGGCAGGGCTACGGGGACCATTCAACCTGGTAAGGTTGGAGAGGCTCGGTGCTCAAGAGCGCGCGTCCTCCTTCACGGTCCGGTATATCCGGCGCCACATTCCCGCCCAAGCCCAGTACCACCAGTGCCTACACCACGCACCAGGCTTCCAGTGCATCGCCAGAGCCCTGTTCCTCCTCCCCGCACTCGCCCTGAGGTACGTGCCCTCAGCCCGGTACCTCCAGTTCCGGCACCACGCATCAGGCCTATAGTGCGTCTCAGCCGGCCAGAGTCTGCCGTCTGGCCAGCGGTGCCTGAACTGCCCGTCTGGCCAGCGGTGCCTGAACTGTCCGTCTGCCCAGCGCCGTCTGAGCCGTCCGTCTGCCCAGCGCCGTCTGAGCCGTCAGTCTGCCCAGCGCCGTCTGAGCCATCCGTCTGCCCAGCGCCGTCTGAGCCATCCGTCTGCCCAGCGCCGTCTGAGCCATCTGTCTGCCCAGCGCCGTCTGAGCCATCTGTCTGCCCAGCGCCGTCTGAGCCATCTGTCTGCCCAGCGCCGTCTGAGCCATCTGTCTGCCCAGCGCCGTCTGAGCCATCTGTCTGCCCAGCGCCGTCTGAGCCATCTGTCTGCCCAGCGCCGTCTGAGCCATCCGTCTGCCACGAGCCATTAGAGCCGCCCGTCTGTCCCGAGCCATTAGAGCCGTCCGTCAGTCAGGAGCCGCTAGAGCCGTCCGTCAGTCAGGAGCTGCCAGAGACGCCAGCCAGTCAGGAGCTGCCAGAGACGCCAGCCAGTCAGGAGCTGCCAGAGACGCCAGCCAGTCAGGAGCTGCCAGAGACGCCAGCCAGTCAGGAGCTGCCAGAGACGCCAGCCAGTCAGGAGCTGCCAGAGACGCCAGCCAGTCAGGAGCTGCCAGAGACGCCAGCCAGTCAGGAGCTGCCAGAGCTGCCCTACAGTCATGAGCTGCCCTACAGTCATGAGCTGCCCTTCAGTCATGAGCTGCCCTTCAGTCATGAGCTGCCCTTCAGTCATGAGCTGCCCTTCAGTCATGAGCTGCCCTACAGTCATGAGCTGCCCTCCAGTCATGAGCTGCCCTCCAGTCATGAGCTGCCCTTCAGTCATGAGCTGCCCTTCAGTCATGAGCTGCCCTTCAGTCATGAGCTGCCCTCCAGTCATGAGCTGCCCTCCAGTCATGAGCTGCCCTCCAGTCATGAGCTGCCCTTCAGTCATGAGCTGCCCTTCAGTCATGAGCTGCCCTCCAGTCATGAGCTGCCCTCCAGTCATGAGCTGCCCTCCAGTCATGAGCTGCCCTCCAGTCATGAGCTGCCACTCAGTCATGAGCTGCCACTAGTCCGGAGTTGTCCCTCTGTCCTGAGCTACCTCTCTGTCCTGAGCTACCTCTTTGTCCTGAACTACCTCTCTGTCCTGATTTGTCTCCTCTATTGTAGAGGGGAGTTAGTGAAGGTTCCTGGACCATGGTCGGGGGCGAGGGTCGCCACTCAAGGGACGCTAAGGAGGTGGACAAAGACAATGGTGGAGTGGTGCCCTCGTCCACCGCCGGAGCCGCCACCGCAGACAGATGCCCACCCAGACCCTCCCCTTGAGTTTTAGGGGTGCGCCCGGAGTTCGCACCTTGAGGGGGGGGTTCTGTCCCGTTCCTGACCTGTTTTCTGTTGTTTTGTATGTGTTTAGTTGGTCAGGACGTGAGCTGGGTGGGAATTCTATGTTGTGTGTCTAGTTTGTCTGTTTCTATGTCAGCCTAGTGTGGGTTCTCAATCAGAGACAGATGGTAGTCGTTGTCTCTGATTGAGACTCATATATAGGAGGCTTGTTTTGTGTTGGGATTTTGTGGGTGTTTGTTACCTGTCTCTGTGTTTGTGTTCTGCACCAGATAGGTCTGTATCGGTTTTGCACATTTGTTATTTTGTATGTTTGTAGTGTTTCACTTGTGTTTGTATTAAACATGTTTAACACTAGCCGCGCTGCATTTTGGTCCTCTCCTTCACCCCTGGAAGAAAACCTTTACAGAGGGTGGTGAATGCCTTGAAGGAAGGGGATGTGGGTGGTGGCTGCCTTGAAGGAAGGGGCTGTGGGTGGTGACTGCCTTGAAGGAAGGGGCTGTGGGTGGTGACTGCCTTGAAGGAAGGGGCTGTGGGTGGTGACTGCCTTGAAGGAAGGGAGTGAGGGTGTTAAGATCACTGTCTTTTTCTAAAGACATTACCCACTTGACTTCCTGTGGGTAAGTTATTGCTGACAGCCTACATGTCTCAGCTGGCACTCAGCTCATCATATGACTTAAACACGTCCCATGAGGGCCTACTAGGCCAAACTGGACAGATCCTAATGGGAAGAATTGCTGAGGTTACTAGGCACTAATCACTCAGCCTCCAGATGGTCTTAGTGAGTCAATGGATTAGTTCCAAACGGCACCCTTTTCCCTTTTTACTGCAATACTTCTGACTAGTGCCCATAGGGCTATGGTCAAAAGAAGTGCACTATGTAGGGAATAAGGTGCCATTTGGGATGCAACGAATGACCAAGAGTGACATCACTACCCCTCAGGAACCGATTACTCCAGCAGAAATCTCATCTGATCCCCTTAAATGGAGGAGCCTGTTGACTGGAAGAGGTATAAAAAGGGATGGAGTATCCACATGGCTTTGAAGCAATGAGAGAGAGAGAGAAAGCGAGAGAGAGGGAGTGAGAGAAATATTTAATTCTCACCAAACAGCACTATGCGGTAGCAGCTATAATTGAGATGTTTTTACACTCCCAGTAATGACTACTGGGGACACAAATCCACATACTGTGTTTGAAGGTACTTCAAAACTAGTGTACCAATACAAGCTTAAATTGTCACAGAGAACCACCATAACTATTATTTTGTAGGTCCTCTCTGTAGCTCCCTGACTAGAGCCACCCATATTCATTTTTTGAGTGCCAAGTTTAAGTGGCTGATGACTTGAATATGTATAAGAATCAACATGGCTTTGGAGATATTCGCTATTCTGCACAGAGAAACTACTCAGTGGGCAAAGCTGGTTGAAATGAAGTCATTATAGCTTTTAGCTGTAAAGACATAATTGCAAATAGTTTTGCCCACTGGAGCAGCTATATTTCTTACAGAGAACTACTACAGATTTTATTTTCTGAAGTTGGTTGGCCTTTTTCCCTTTGCTGAGTGCCCAATTCAGGTGTGGAGTGGGATAAAAAAACACAAACTGAAATAAAATAATTTATGTTCAGCCTTTTATTTAACTAGGCAAATCAGTTAAGAACAAATTCTTATTTACAATGACGGCCTACCTCGTCCAAACCCTAATGAAGCTGGGCCAATTGTGCACCGCCCTATGGGACTCCCAATCATTGCCAGTTGCGATACAGCCTGGAATCAAACAAGGGTCTGTAGTGATGCCACTAGCACTGAGATGCAGTGCCTTATACCGCTGTGCCACCCGGGAAGAAAGAGGAAAGAGGGAGAATTTAGGAACTAATAATGCCTTACAGACCTTAGGAACTGATAATGCCTTACAGAATGTCATTTTCAATAAGGCTATCTTTCTCTCCTTGACCATCAGGGTGAAAAAGGTTTGTTGAAAGATGATAGCCCAGGGCTATATCTCTGACCAATGACTGACCATCAGGGTGAAACAAGTTTGTTTAAAGATGATAGCCCAGGGCTATATCTCTGACCAATGACTGACCACCAGGGTGAAACAAGTTTGTTTAAAGATGATAGCCCAGGGCTATATCTCTGACCAATGACTGACCATCAGGGTGAAACAAGTTTGTTTAAAGATGATAGCCCAGGGCTATATCTCTGACCAATGACTGACCATCAGGGTGAAACAAGTTTGTTTAAAGATGATAGCCCAGGGCTATATCTCTGACCAATGACTGACCATCAGGGTGAAACAAGTTTGTTTAAAGATGATAGCCCAGGGCTATATCTCTGACCAATGACTGACCATCAGGGTGAAACAAGTTTGTTTAAAGATGATAGCCCAGGGCTATATCTCTGACCAATGACTGACCATCAGGGTGAAACAAGTTTGTTTAAAGATGATAGCCCAGGGCTATATCTCTGACCAATGACTGACCATCAGGGTGAAACAAGTTTGTTTAAAGATGATAGCCCAGGGCTATATCTCTGACCAATGACTGAACATCAGGGTGAAACAAGTTTGTTTAAAGATGATAGCCCAGGGCTATATCTCTGACCAATGACTGGGCATCAGGGGAAAGCAGCATTGGTTGACCCTCAGGGTATGTGGCTGCATCTGGAATTTCACCCTACTCCCAAAATAGTGCAATGCTTTTGACCAGAACCTTGTGGACCCTGATAAAAAGTAGTGCACTGTATAGGTGATAGGGTGACTTTTCAGACACAGTTACATACCCTGAGGGTCAACCAATATATATGGCCATCTGTGTTCGTACATATAATTACTTTTTAGTAAGGCATGACACAAAGCATACAAATGGAGCATGCGTCATTAGACCACATGTGATAATTCATGGATTATAGTTCAACATATTTCTCTATGAACAACTTTGCTAAGGTACACTGGCTGGGCAAATTGCTCTGGGCCTAAGAATAAATCACAGGAATTGGCCTAAGTTTGTTGCTTGGTTGTACGTTAGGCTGTGTGTGTGCTTCCTTTTCACATTTCACAATTTTCCAAATGAGGGAAATTGTCACAAAATGTAACTTTTAAATAAAACATGACAAACATTAAACAATTATATAATACAAATGTATGATAGTTGCAGAGTGTGGAAATAGAGCTTATGGTAATGTTGATGCAATTATTTCTGAACTGTAACCAAATTATCCCTCTGTATGTGTTTTGCTACAATCCACCCACCCATTACTGTCTTTGGGTGTCTAGCTGCCTGCCTGCCTTCAATTCCATCATCTGTGTGTGTGTGTTTTAATTTCAACCCACCCACTACTTTCTGCCTGCCTGCCATTCCATGGAGCTTCGGTATTGCATTAGGAACTCCATGAACAGATGGTCTCAAAACCTATCAGGATAGAAATAGTGTTTTTACGCTACAGAGCAATTCCCTTTTTAATCTCTCAATTCATTTAATGTATCCCTTTTAATCAGTGAAGTATTTAGTCATTTTTTGTGTGTGTAATGTTTGGAACTAAAACAATAGACCCACAAACAAAACTAGAATATGATTTGCTGCCTGAATTGTGTAATACCCATTGTTTTTCTATGAACCAATATTGAGATTAATTTAGTCAGAATGTTGGCAAACACTATATTTAAAAAGGTTTATTTTTTATTTCTGATTGAAGAACAGGGTATAAATACATATCATGTATTTCTAGTGAGGCAACACAATGAAAATACCCTGACTTCTAGAATGAATTAGTACTCCATTATGCAACCACAACAACAACACCCATATAAGGAAAACTTTCGGGCCAAACGACAGAACAACAGTGTTACATGAGGCCATGTTGGAGACAAAAATAAATGATGACATGCTGTAGCTTTGTTGTGATGAGCTTTAGCACATTGAAGAGAGTTACTGTGTTGATGTTTTCTCTGACAAGAGACTACAGATAAAAGGTGTTGGAGATGAACTCTGATGTTGGAATGGCAACAACAGATCCTGCAGGTAGCTATATAAGAGTTCTACAGCTAGGCCCCTGGCATTGAGGGCATGCTCTCTCTCACACACACACACACACACACACACACACACACACACACACACACACACACACACACACACACACACACACACACACACACACACACACACACACACACACACACACACACACACACACTGTCTGAGGGAGGAACATTCCCTCCCTCACTCACAGGATCCCAATCTCACAGCTATCATTTTGTCTTTCTCCTCATCTCACTGTCTCTACCCCTGCCTTTCCCCTCTGTCTCACTCTTTCTCTTACTCTCCCTCTCTCACTTTCTCTCCCTCTCTTCCCTCTTCTCTCCTCACTCTCCCTATTAGCTACCAACATCTTCCCAAACTCCCTCTCACTACAAACTTCCCCCATTACGCGCTCAATATACAGTGCATTCGGAAAGTATTCAGACCCCTTGACTTTTTCCAAATGTTGTTACATTCCAGCCATATTCAAAAATTTATGAAATAAAAAATGTTACTCATCAATCTAAAAACCTGTTTTCACTTTGTCATTATGGGGTATTGTGTGTAGACTGATGAGGGAAACAATACATGTAATCAATTTTAGAATAAGGCTATAATGTAACAAAATGTGGAAAAAGTCAAGGGTTCTGAATACTTTCAGAATATTCTATACATCCTCCTTTACTGTTAAAGCTGGAATCCTTAAAGGAGAAATTAGCTTTTTTTACTTCCAAATCTCTATTGTTGATGTAAATCGCATGTTTTAAAAGGGTCCAGACACATTTTTTTCTATTTCACTTGTTTTTGAGAAACTTACCCCAAACAGTGATTTAATTCTTCTTCGTGATTGTGCAGTATGGGGGCTCTGAAAAATAATGAACAAATTCTCCAAAAACACCAAAAATAAGTCCTTTTAGATATGGAAACACTCTTATTATAGTGATGAAGGTCTTTAGATGTTGTACACATTCCCAAATGATATAATTTTATATTTTCCCATGATGTCAAGCAAAGAGGCAATGAGTTTGAAGGTAGGCCTTGAAATACATCCACAGGTACACCTCCAATTGACTCAAATGTTGTCAGAAGCTTCAGAAGCTTCTAAAGCCATGACATAATTTTCTGGAATTTTCCAAGCTGTTTAAAGGCACAGTCAACTTAGTGTATGTAAACTTCTGACTCACTGGAATTGTGATACAGTGAATTATAAGTGAAATAATCTGTCTGTAATTTTTTGGGGGAAAAATTACTTGTTTCATGCACAAAGTAGATGTCTTAACCGACTTGCCAAAACTATAGTTTGTTAACAAGAATTTTGTGGAGTTGTCACGCCCTGACCATAGATTGCTTTGTATGTTTCTATGTTTTGGTTGGTCAGGGTGTGATGTGGGTGGGCATTCTATGTTGTATGTCTAGGTTGTCTATTTCTGTGGTTGGCCTGGTGTGGTTCCCAATCAGAGGCAGCTGTCTATCGTTGTCTCTGATTGGGAGCCATATTTAGGTAGCCTGTTTTTTCATTGTGTTTTGGTGGGTGATTATATTTTCTGTGCTGTGTTTTGTTTCACCGTACAGGAGTGTTCGTTTGTCGTTTTATTGTTTTTGTTCAGTGTTTCTTTATTCGTATTAAAACAATATGGACACTTACCACGCTGCGCATTGGTCCTCATCTTCTTCCAACCACGACAAGCGTTACAGGAGTGTTTGAAATACGAGTTTTAATGACTCCATCCTAAGTGTATGTAAACTTCCGACTTCAACTGTTTGTCCCTGTAACTGCCCTGAATGCCTGTGCTGATCCTCCAGCTTTTGTAGACAGTAATCATGTGACTAGGAATCAGAGTTATACTGTTAGCACTGAGGCAGAGTGACCTAGTAGGAAGTCCACTGTGTGCAGCTCACCATGCACTAACATAAATAAAATGACAACGTCTACTTCTGCTAAGCTTCCCAGTAAAGCAATGTAAACTTTCAAGCATCCCTGAAAAGTGCTAAAAGTAGCCCACGTCAACATATGTATCTTAAGAAACAAGGTTCATGAAATTAATAATTTGCTAGTTACAGATGACATTCATATTCTGACTATCTCTGAAACTCACTTAGATAATACATTTGATGATAAAATGGTACCAACACATGGTTATAACATCTACAAAAAGACAGAAATGACAAAGTTGCAGGTGTTGCCATTTCTATTCAGATCTACATTTATGTAAAGAAAGGATCTCATACTTTTGAAGTAATATGGCTACAGGTTAGTTTGCATCACCTAAAGCCCATTCGGGTGGGAAACTGCAATGGACCACCAAGTGCTAACGGTCAGTATCTGGATAATATGTGTGAAATGTTTGATAATATATGTGATATCAACAGAGAGCTATATTTTCTGGATTATTTCAATATTTACTGGCTCTCATCAAGCTGCCCACTCAAAAAAAGGCTTCAAACTGTAACGAGTGCCTGCAACCTGGTTCAGGTTATAAGTCAACCTACCAGGGTAGTTACAAACAGCACAGGAATGAAATCAGCAACATGAATTGATCACATCTTACTAATGCTACAGAAATGTCCGTTAAAGCAGTATCCAAATCCATCTGATGTTGTGATCACAATATCGTAGCCATATCTAGGAAAATCAAAGTTCCAAAGACTGGGCCTAATATAGTGTATAAGAGGTCATAGAATACATTTTGTAGTGATTCCTATGTTGTTGATGTAACAAATATTTGTTGGTCTGTGGTGTGTAATGAGCAACCAGTCGTTGCACTTGACAAATAAAATTGCTCATTCCAGTTACTAATAAGTATGCATCCATTAAGAAAAGGACTGTAAAAACATTTAACTCCCCATGGATTCATGAGGAATTGGACAATAGTATGTTTGAGAGGGAGGAGGCAAAAGGAATGGCAAATAAGTCTGGCTGTACAACGATCGGCTAATGCACTGCATATGGAGAAATTATGTGACTAAACTGAATAAAATAAAGAAGAAGAAACTATACTATGAAACATAGATACATGACATAAATAATGATCGTGAAAAGCTTTGGAGCACCTTAAATGAAATGTTGGGCAAAAGGCAAACTCAGCTCCACCATTCATTGAATCAGATGGCTCATTCATCTCAAAACCCACTGATATTGGCAATTACTTAAACATTTTTTCATTGGCAAGCTTAGCAAATTTAGGCATGACATGCCAGCAACAAACGCTGACAATACACATCCAAGTTTAACTGATCAAATTATGAAAGACAAGCATTGTCATTTTGAATTCCATCAAGTGAGTGTGAAAGAGGTGAAAAAATTATGTCTATCAACAATGACAAGCCACCGGGTTCTGACAACTTGGATGGAAAATTACTGACAATAATAGCAGACAATATTCCCACTTCTTTTTGCCATATCTTCAATCCAAGTCTGCTAAAAAGTGTGTGCCCTCAGGCCTGGAGGGAAGCAAAAGTAATTCCGCTATGCAATACAGCCTTTACAGCCTTTACTGGCTCAAATAGCCGACAAATAAGCCTGTTTTCAACGCTTAGTAAACTTTTTGAAAAACAATTTTGGACCAGATACAATGCCATTATACTGTAAACAAATTAACAACAGACTTTCAGGATGCTTATAGGGAGGGACTTTCAAAAAGCACAGCACTTACACAAATAACTGATAATTGGCTGAGAGAAAATTATGATACAAATATTGTGGGAGCTGTTTTGTTAGACTTCAGGTAGAATCAGGAATTCCCCAGGGCAGCTGTCTAGGACCCTTTCTTTTTTCAATCTTTACTAACGACATGCCAATGGCCTTGAGTAAAGCCAGTGTATCTATGTATGCAGATGTCTCAACACTATACACGTCAGCTTTTACAGTGAGTGAAATCACTGCAATACTAAACAAAGAGTCTTTACTAACTGATGCAAGCAGTAGAATCATATTTTTTAAAACTGATGGAACAGCGGGGACTGTGAAGAAACATAAACACATGCACAGACACACGCATACACATACAATGCTTTATGAATGTATTCAGACCCCTTTACTTTTTCCACATTTTGTTACGTTACAGCCTTATTTTAAAGTGTATTAAATAGTTCTTTTCCCAGACCCTTTACTCAGTACTTTGTAGAAGCACCTTTGGCAGCATTTGCAGCCTCGAGTCTTATTGGGTATGATACTACAAGCTTGGGACAGCAGTATTTGAAGAGTTTCTTCCATTCTTGTCTACAGTACAGATCCTCTGAAGCTCTGACAGGTTGGAAGGGAGTGTCTCTGCACAGCTATTTTCAGGACTCTCCAGAGATGTTTGATCGGGCCACTCAAGGACATTCAGAGACTTTTCCCAAAGCCACTCCTTTGTTGGCTTGGCTGTATGCTTGGAGTCATTGTTCTGTGAACCTTCGCCCAGTTTAAGGTCATGAGCACTTTGGGGCAGGATTTCATCAATGATCTTGCTGTACTTTGCTCCGTTCTTTCCTTCAATCCTGACTAGTCTCTCAGTCCCTGTTGTTGAAAAACATCCCCATAGCATGATACTGCCACCACGATTCTTCACCGTAGGGATGGTGTCAGGTTTCCTTCAGATGTGATGCTTGGCATTCAGGCCAAATAATTTAATCTAGGTTTCATCAGGACAGAGAATATTGTTTCTCATGGTCTGAGAGTCGTTTAGGTACCTTTTGGCAAATTCCAAGCGGGCTGTCATGTGCCTTTTACTCAGTAGTGGCTTCTGTCTCTGCCATAAAGGCCTTATTGGTGGAGTGCTATAGAGATGGCTGTCCTTCTGGAAGGTTCTTCCATCTACAAAGTGGAACTCTAAAGTACTGTCAGAGTGACCATTGGGTTCTGGGTCACCTCCCTGACCAAGGCCCTTCTTCCCCCATTGTTCAGTTTGGCCGGGCGGCCAGATCTAGGAAGTGTCTTGGTGGTTCCTGTCACGTTCTGACCTAAGTTCCTTTTTTATGTCTTTATTTTTAGTTTGGTCAGGGCGTGAGTTGGGGTGGGCATTCTATGTTGTTTTTCTATGTTAAGTTCTGTAGGCGATTTTCTATGTGTTTGGCCTAGTATGGTTCTCAATCAGAGGCAGGTGTCAGCCGTTGTCTCTGATTAGGAGCCATATTTAGGTAGCTTGTTTTCATTTGTGTTTTGTGGGTGGTTGTATCCTGTGTTAGTTGTTTGTACTTTTGTTATTTAGTTCAGTGTTCTGTTTGATTTATTAAATATATCATTATGGACACTTACCACGCTGCATATTGGTCCGATCCTTGCTACTCCTCCTCAGATGAAGAGGACGAAATCCATTACAGTTCCAAACTTCTTACATTTAAGAATGATGGAGGCAGCTGTGTTCTTGGGGACCTTCAATGATGCAGAAATGTTTTGGTACCCTTCTATAGATCTGTGCTTCGACACAATCCTGTCTCGGAGCTCTAAGCCTCATGGCTTGGTTTTTGCTCTGACATGCACTGTCAACTGTGGGACCTTATATAGACAGGTATGTGCCTTTCCAAATCATGGCCAATCAATTGAATCTACCACAGGTGGACTCTAATCAAGTTGTAGAAACATCTCAAGGATGATCAATGCAAACAGGATGCACCTGAGCTCAATTTCAAGTCTCATAGCAAAGGGCGTGATACTTATGTAAATAAGGTATTTCAGTATTTTTTATTGTTGTAAATTTGCAAACATTTCTAAAAACCTGTATTGGCTTTGTCATTATGGACATTGTGTGTAGATTGATGAGGAAAGGCTGTAACGTAACAAAATATGGAAAAAGTCAAGGGGTCTGAATACTTTCCGAATGCACTCTACACGTGATGACACATGCACTCTACACACATGTGTGTATTGTAGATATGTGGTAGTAGAGTAGTGGCCTGAGGCCACACACTTAATGTGTTGTGAAAAGTGTTAGGAAATGTAATGTCATGTAATATTTTTTATTGTACATAACTGCATTAATGTTGCTGGACCTCAGGAAGAGTAGCTGCTGCCTTGGCAGCAGCTAATGGGGATCCTTAATAGATATAAATACATATATATAAAAATAACTTTACCGCATTACTCAACAACTTGAAAGCAGATCTAATTAAATGGAACAATCTCCCCATAAATCTTTCAGGTAGAATAAACCTTTTCAGAATGGCATGTCTCCCAAAGGTTTTAAATTTATTTTCAGTAATACCACTTACCCTGCCGCAGACATTCTTTGAAAAAGTATACTTGGCCATAACAGACTTAATATGGGCAAATACATCTCAGAATAAATAGGAACGTTTTATATGTCCATAAATCTGAGGGTGGTTTTAACATGCTGACCACATTGCTCACATTGCAAGAGTTTGGCAAAATAAATGTACACATACATGTTATTCAATCATTGCACCCACACTGCTTGCGCACGTCAACGAGCGTCTGCATAGGCAGGAGCTAAAATAGAACTTGATTCTATTTGTGATGCTTGACGCACTGCAAGTCCCGCCTCTCCCATCTCGTCATTGGTTTTTAGGAGCATATGCCAGCGTGTGTGATTGAAAGATGAACTGAGGTCCATACACCAGTCCAGTTGGTAGTGGTAATGCACCTTAAAGTTGGTTGCCAACCTCCACATAAAGTCCAAAGAAGAAGAAGAAGCCTGAAGGAGGAGAGATTACTAGAAACAAAGTTGGTTTACACTTTTATCTGTGGATTAATTGTCGGAGTAGAGAACCTTGTGCATTTCAGGTAAAATAACAACTCAAAGTTTTTATCCCAGGACAAATGAACTAGCAACAGTGTGCTAGCTAGCTAAATTGCCATAAATGTTTAATGCTTTTTTGACCTGTCCCCAAGTTAATTTAGTTGGTTCAGAGTTTGTTTTGATCTTTGTCATGCCTGCTCCCGCTCTTCCCCCCTGGTGTTCGAGGGCGCCAGGCTCCCCAGCATTGCACACTCCTGCCATCATCATTACGCACACCTGTCTTCCCCCCCGTCACACGCATCAGCGATGATTGTACTCACCTGGACTCAATCACCTCTGTCCTTACCTTCCCTATTACCTTCCCTATATCTGTCTGGTTCCCCACTCTGTTCCCTGCTTCTGCATTCATGTTCATATGTCCTTGTATACCCGTGTGCTGACGATGTTTCTGTACTGTCATCTGTCTGTTCCTATTAAATGTTTGACTGCCGTAAATGCTTCTCATCCCCGGCGTCGGTCCTTACAATATTTCAACCTGCATGTCCTGATCGCGTCTGGTGTAGGTGGACAAAATCTACATGCGTGTGATGGCCCATGCGGACGCACACATGCGAGCGACCGGTCTAGTCAGCATGTAACAGTCGTCTCGCGCCGAACTTCGCATGTGCAGGCCGTCAAATCAAAGGCACTCCTTCAATATATAGTTGTTTTTGACAAAAATGTTAACGTATCAGTTTGTCACTTTCATGAGGTTGGAGTAATAACATGTTCAACTACTTAAGACATTCACTTGAATCTAGGCTGTGCCTTTTAGATTTCGAGAAAATTAACAACTAAGTAAGAATTTTTCACTTCTCTCATTGACTTCTTAAACCCCACATCCCCGCCTGCTCTGCTTGGTCTGTTTCGCAAGCGTTCCCGGAAGTTTTGCGATGTTGCGCCTCTGGGTTTAGAAACTTTTACATAGTAGCCTATTGTCGGCCCAGATTCACACACCGAGGCAAAAAAGGTTGATCAAATAGGAAGGCGGGATCTGTATTGAATAGCAATGGTGTGGGCATTCATTTCCTGATGCCGGTTTGTTAATGACAGTAGGCTGTTCGAGATTGCGCAGATTGAAAATGTGCCAACTTGAATGCACACAATGCGCTGTTCCAAGTTGTCATGGACATTTATTTCATCATTTTTGTTAATGTAATTCATGAAGGCACACTTTAAATATGATCCATCACTTCAAAATCTACATATCAGCAATTATAGGAATGACCTTTCAGTGCATGTCTGTTTGTGCTGGGTGTGTGCCATTGCGAGTGGGCCTTTGCCCAAGGATAGAAAGCAGGACATTTCAGCAGCAGGTATAAAATAATGACAGACAACAGACTAACTAGATGGCCAATTTAAAACATAATGTGTAGCAGTTATCTCGCTAGTTAACTATAGCTAACTAAGCATTCCTGTGGTTGTCACCTTTCCACTGACACCGTAGAGCCTAAATAAATTTTCACCGTTGGAAAACTGGAATTCCCCTCTATTAAAGATTAGCCATGTACTGTAATTGCGAAAAAGCAAAAAATATTCTAATAGCCTAAATGACAAATAACTTGCTGTGCGTAGATCTCCCCTGAAAAAGGAATATTTCATCCTTATGTATAAACATGTGCAGTTAGATACCTTGCTTTAAAGTAGCCTACCTTATCCATTTGATCCCTGATGCATTTAATGAGGGAATCATTTTATACTTATATTTTAAGTTCAAAAGTATTTGGTTGTAATGTTGCAATTTTTTATATCAAGGGTGTCAACCATCTTCCAGGATAGCTACTGCTTGCAGGCTATGGTTAAAACTCTGGTCTAACCACATTGTAGCCTAAACATCCGCTGCTCAACAGGACTGGATCAAAAGCCTGCACACCCAGGAGTCCTCCAGATGGAGGATTGACAACATGTGACTAACAGTACAGTTCTACTTTGTGGGGGGTTAAGTGCCTTGATTAAGGGCACAACGGCAAGGAAATGTGTATAAACGTAAACAGTGAATAATCCGAGGTCTCTATAACATAATCTAATTTGTGAATTTTGATGAACATAGTCTAATGGCCCGACTTGGAAAAGTACAGTTCCTGCACTTATTTCAAGTCAAACACTGCTTATGACATATAGTTAAATACACTAAAGAGGAACAATGGATACGCATGCTCATCCTCAGAAACTTTTACTCAGCTTGGTCTCATAGATTAGACATAACATAGTAAATGTAAATCCTGGACAGTCAAATTAGTGTGATATGTTACTTTTGTATAGTTACATAAGACAGATTAATTGTTTTCAAATAAAACAAACATTTTATTTGTCATATGTGCCGAGTACAACCTTACTGTGAAATGGTTAATTATAAGCCCTTAGCCAATAATTCAGTTCAAGAAATAGAGTCAAGAAAATACTTACTAAATAAACTCAAGTTTAAAAAAAGAATTAACACAAGAAAATTACATAACAATAAGGAGACTATATACAGAGGGTACCGGTACCGAGTCAATGTGCGGGGGTGCAGGGTAGTCAAGGTAATTTGTACAGTGACTATGCATAGATAATAAACAGCTAGTAGCGGCAGTGTAAAAACAAAGCGGGGTGTCAATGTAAATAGTCTGGGTGGCCATTTGATTCATTGTTTAGCAGTCTTATGGCTTAGCGGTAGAAGCTGTTAAGGAGCCTTTTGGTCCTAGAATTGGTGCTCTGGTACCGCTTGTCGTGCGGTGGCGAGAAAACAGTGTATGACAATTTTTTTAGCCTTTCTCTGACACCGCCTAGTATTAAGATCCTGGATGCCAGGAAGCTTGGCCCCAGTGATATACTGGGCCATATGCACTACCCTCTGTAGTGCCTTATGGTTAGATGCCGAGCAGTTAACATACCAGGCGGTGATGCAAACGGTCAGAATGCTCTCGATGGTGCAGCAGTAGAACTTTTTGAGGATCTGGGGACCAATGCAAAACATTTTCACTCTTCTGAGGGAGAAAATGTGTTGTAGTGCCCTCTTCACAACTGTCTTGGTGTGTTTGGACCATGATAGATCGTTGGTGATGTGGACCCCCAAGAACTTGAATCTCTCGACCCGGTCCACTTCAGCCCTGTCGATGTTAATGGGGGCCTGTTCGGCCCTCCTTTTCCTATAGTCCACGATCAGCTCCATTGCCTTGCTCACATTGAAGGAGAGGTTGTTGTCCTGGCACCACAGCCAGGTCTCTGACCTCCTCCCTATAGGCTGTCTCTTCGTTGTCTGTGATCAGGCCTGCCACTGCTGTGTCATCAGCAAACTTAATTATGGTGTTGGAGTCGTGCTTGGCCACACAGTCGTGGGTGAACAGGGAGTATAGGAGGGGACTAAGCACGCACCCCTGAAGGGCCCCAGTGTTGTGGATCAGTGTGGCAGATGTGTTGTTGCCTACTCTTACCACCTGGGGGCAGCCAGTCAGGAAGCCCAGGATCCAGTTGCAGAGGGAGGTGTTTAGTCCCAGGGTCCTTAGCTTAGTGATGAGCTTTGTGCGTACTATGGTGTTGAACACTGAGCTGTAGTCAATGAAAATCATTCTCACATATGTGTTCCTTTTGTCCAGGTGGGAAAAAGCAGTGTGGAGTGCTATTGAGATTGCGTCATCTGTGGATCTGTTGGGGCGGTATGCGAATTGGAGTGGGTCTAAGGTTTCCGGCATTATGGTGTTGATGTGAGCCACAACCAACCTTTCAAAGCACTTCATGGCTACCGACGTGAGTGCTACGGGGCGGTAATAATTTAGGCATGTTACCTTTGCTTTCTTAGGCACATGGACTATGGTGGTCTGTTTGAAATATGTAGTGAAGACACTTGCCAGTTGGGCATACTTTGAGTACACGTTCTGGTAATCGTTCTGGCCCCGCGGCTTTGTGAATGTTGACCTGTTTAAAGGTCTTGTTCACATCCGCTACGGAGAGCGTTATCACACAGTTGTCCGGAACAGCTGGTGCTCTTATGCACGCTTCAGTGTTGCTTACTTCAAAGCGAGCATAAAAGGCATTTAGCTCGTCTGGTAGGGTCGCGTCACTGGACAGCTCATGGCTGGGTTTTCTTTTGTAGTCTGTAATAGTTTTCAATCCCTGCCACATCCGACGAGCATCAGAACCGGTGTAGTAGGATTCAATATTAGTCCTGTATTGACTCTTTGCCTGTCTGAGGGCATAGCGGGATTTGTTATGTGTTCGGATTAGTGTCCCACTCCTTGAAAGCGGCAGCTCTAGCCTTTAGCTCGGTGTGGATGTTGCTTGTAATTAATGGCTTCTGGTTGGGATATGTACGTACGGTCACTGTGGGGACGATGTCGTTGATGCACTTATTGGTGAAGCCGGTGACTGAGGTGGTATACTCCTCAATGCCATTGGATGAATACCGGAACATATTCCAGTCTGTGCTAGTGAAACAGTCCTGTAGCGCAGCATCCGCTTCATCTGATCACTTCGGTATTGAGTGAGTCACTGGTACTTCCTGTTTTGGTTTTTGCTTGTCAGGAGTCAGGAGAATAGAATTATGGTGAAATTTGCCAAATCAAGGGCGAGGGAGTGACTTTAATGCGTCTCTGTATGTGGATGTCTAAACTCTAGGTCTAGAGTTTTTTTCCCTCTGGTTGCACATGAGGTAAAATCGATTTAAGTTTGCCTGCATTAATGTCCCCGGCCACTACGAGCGCCGCTTCTGGATGAGCATTTTCTTGTTTGCTTATGGCCTTTTACAGCTGGTTGAGTGCAGTCCTAGTGCCAGCATCGGTTTGTGATGGAAAATCGACGGCTACCAATACAAACTCTCTTGGTAGATAGTGTGGTCTACAGCTTAACATGAGGTATTCTACTTCAGGCGAGCAATAATTCAAGAATTCTTCATTATTAAACATCGGACACCAGCAGTTATTGACAAATAACAAGAAATAGCTTGAGACTTCAAAGGATGGAGCTAAGAACATTAACAACTTCATAGTTAAGAGCACTATAACAATATGGAAGAAAATGTAACGGATTCTATAAGAACCAATATCACTCCCTAAAAACACACCCATATGTAACAATCCTTGAATAGCTTTTCAGAATTCACAGATACAGTTAATTGGCAACATGGAAAACAACAGGCATAGAAATCATAAATGACTAGGAAATAGGAAACACAATTATTTCCATGACAGAATTAAAAAGCAATTGTGGACTGACCAATGTAGACATTTTCAAATATGTGCAACTTAAACATTTTGTTTCACGAAATTTTGACCTGAAAGATTTTGGACATCATAGCAATGTTGAAGGAATCCTATTTCTGTCAGAAAAAGATGCTCATATGATAGGTAAGATATATAAAACATTACAGAGAGCCTATCCATCTATCAAGAATCAAGGTAAGAACCAGATGCAGACCGTGTCGAAGTAACAATGTTTATTACAGCAACAGGGGCAAAGGGACAGGGTGGCAGGCAGTCTCGGGGTCAGGTCAGGCAGAGGTCAGTAATCCAAAGGTGGGGCAAAGGTACAGAACAGCAGGCAGGCTCAGGGTAAGGGGCAGGCAGAGTGGTCAGGCGGGTGGGTTCCCGGGTCAGGACAGGCAAGGGTCAAAAACCAGGAGGATGAGAAAAGAGAGACTGGGGAAAAGCAGGAGCTGACACAAAAAACGCTGGTTGGCTTGACGAACAAGACGAACTGGCAACAGACAAACAGATAACACAGGTATAAATACACAGGGGATAATGGGGGAGATGGGCAACACCTGGAGGGGGGTGGAGACAATCACAAAGACAGTTTAAACAGATCAGGGTGTGACACAAACTGACAATCTCTGAGAAAAAATATAAATTATTAGAACCAAGACTTAAACATAACTGATATTGGTCCAAGATGGAGGGAGTGTGGAACATAACAAACTATGTTGCAGTTAACTGAAATGTATGTTGAATCCAGAGTAAAGTAATGTATATAATTTATTCAAATCAAATCAAATACAAATCAAATTTTATTGGTCACATACACATGGTCAGCAGATGCTAATGCAAGTGTAGCAAAATGCTTGTGCTTCTAGTTCCGACCATGCAGTAATATCTAACAAGTAATCTAACAATTTCACAACAACTACCTTATACACACAAGTGTAAAGGAACGAATAAGAATATGTACATATAAATATATGGTTGAGCAATGGCCGAACGGCATAGGCAAGATGCAGTAGATGATATAGAGTACAGTATATACATATGAGATGGGTATGTAAACATTATATAGTGGCATTGTTTAAAGTGACTAGTGATACATTTATTACATCCAATTTTAATTGTTAAAGTGGCTAGAGATTTGAGTGAGTACGTTGGCAGCAGCTACTCAATGTTAGCGATGGCTGTTTAACAGTCTGATGGCCTTGAGATAGAAGCTGTTTTTCAGTCTCTCGGTCCCAGCTTTGATGCACCTGTACTGACCTCGGCTTCTGTATGATAGCGGGGTGAACAAGCAGTTGCTTGGGTGGTTGTTGTCCTTGATGATCTTTTTGGCCTTCCTGTGACATCGGGTGGTGTAGGTGTCCTGGAGGGCAGGTAGTTTGCCCCCGGTGATGTGTTGTGCAGACCTCACTACCCTCTGGAGAGACTTACGGTTATGGGCGGAGCGGTTGCCATACCAGGCGGTGATACAGCCCGACAGGATGCTCTCGATTGTGCATCTGTAAAAGTTTGTGAGGGTTTTTGGTGAGGTTGAAGAGGCGCTGTTGCGCCTTCTTCACCACGCACACTGTGTGGGTGGACCATTTCCGTTTGTCTGTGATGTATACACCGAGGAACTTAAAATGTTCCACCTTCTCCACTACTGTCCCGTAGATGTGGATAGGGGGGTGCTCCCTCTGCTGTTTCCCGAAGTCCACGATCATCTTCTTTGTTTTGTTGACGTTGAGTGTGAGGTTATTTTCTTGACACCACACTCCGAGGGCCCTCACCTCCTCTCTGTAGGCCGCCTCGTTGTTGTTGGTAATCAAGCCTACCACTGTAGTGTCGTCTGCAAACTTGATAATTGAGTTGGAGGTGTGCATGGCCACGCTGTCATGGGTGAAAAGGGGGGCCCCAGTGTTGAAGATCAGCGAGGTGGAGATGTTGTTTCCTACCTTCACCACCTGGGTGCGTCCCGTCAGAAAGTCCAGGACCCAGTTGCACAGGGCAGGGTCGAGACCCTGCTTAATGACGAGTTTGGAAGCTACTATGGTGTTAAATGCTGAGCTGTAGTCGATGAACAGCATTCTTACATAGGTATTCTTCTTGTCCAGATGGGTTAGGGCAGTGTGCAGTGTGATTGCGATTGCGTCGTCTGTGGACATATTGGGGCGGTAAGAAAATTGGAGTGGGTCTAGGGTGTCAGGTAGGGTGGAGGTGATTTGATCCTTGACTGGTCTCTCAAAGCACTTCATGATGACGGAAGTGAGTGCTATGGGGCGAACGTGGTTTAGCTCAGTTACCTTAGCTTTCTTGGGAACAGGAACAGGAACAATGGTGGCCCTCTTGAAGCATGTGGGAAAAGCAGACTGGGATAGGGTTTGATTGAATATGTCCTTTAACACACCAGCCAGCTGGTTTGTTTTACTCATGTTGGCTGTGGTGAAGGAGAGCCCCCGGGTTTTGGTAGCGGGCCGTGTTGGTGGCACTGTATTGTCCTCAAAGCGAGCAAAGAAGTTGTTTAGTTTGTCTGGGAGCAAGACATCGGGGTCCGCGATGGGGCTGGTTTTCTTTTGTAGTCCGTGATTGACTGTAGACCCTGCCACATACCTCTCGTGTCTGAGCCGTTGAATAGTGACTCTACTTTGTCTCTATACTGACGCTTAGCTTGTTTGATTGCCTTGCGGAGGGAATAGCTACACTGTTTGTATTTGGTCATGTTCCCGGTCACCTTGCCATGATTAAAAGTAGTGGTTCGTGCTTTCAGTTTTGCGCGAATGCTGCCATCAATCCATGGTTTCTTGTTAGGAAAGGTTTTAATAGGCACTGTGGGTACAACATCACCAATGCACTTGCTAATAAACTCTCTCACCGAATCAGTGTATTCATCAATGTTGTTGTCCGACGCTATCCGGAACATATCCCAGTCCACGTGATCGAAGCAATCTTGAAGCGTGGAATCAAATTGGTCGGACCAGCATTGAACAGACCTGAGCACGGGCGTTTCCTGTTTTAGTTTCTGTCTATAGGCTAAGAGTAACAAAATGGAGTCGTTGTCACATTTTCCGAAAGGAGGGCGAGGGAGGGCTTTATATGTGTCGCTGAAGTTAGAGTCAAATGAAGTTCTTTCAGGGCTGTCGAGGTGTCTGCTTGGGGGGGATATACACGACTGTGATTATAATCGAAGAGAATTCTCTTGGTAAATAATGCGGTCGGCATTTGATTGTAAGGAATTCTAGGTCAGGTGAATAAAAGGACTTGAGTTCCTGTATGTTGTTATGATCACACCACGATTTGTTAATCATAAGGCATACACCCCTGCCCTTCTTCTTACCAGAGAGATGTTTGTTTCTGTCTGCGCGATGCGTGAAGGAACCAGGTGGCTGTACTGACTCTGATAACGTATCCCGAGTGAGCCATGTTTCCGTGAAACAGAGAATGTTACAATCTCTGATGTCTCTCTGGAAGGCAACCCTTGCACGGATTTTGTCTACCTTGTCAAGAGACATTGGCGAGTAGTATACTTGTGAGCGATGTGCCCGTCTACGGAGCCTGACCAGAAGACTGCTCTGTCTGCCCCTTCATGCGGCGCCGTTGTTTTGGGTCGCCGGCTGGGATCCGATCCATTGTCCTGGGTGGTGGACCAAACAGAGGATACGCTTCGGGAAAGTCGTATTCCTGGTCGTAATATTAGTAAGTTGACATTGCTCTTATATCCAATAGTTCCTCCCGGCTGTATGTAATAAGATTTAAGATTTCCTGGTGTAACAGTGTAAGAAATAATACATAAAAAACTAAATTATTTAATATACAGGAGACAAAATTCACAAATTCTAAAGCAATGGCAGAATCATATCTTAAGTGTAAAACTAACAATGACTCAATAATTCATGGCTTCTGGGAGTGCTACAAAGTCCAAAAGTCATGGGCAGAGTTAGAAAACTGTTTGATGTCACAATTTGATGTCATAGAGTCTTAGAACTATTAGAAACATTGGGTGTGGATGCGGTGGGAACTTGTGGGTCTGAGCAAATGTGATGTCATTAATGTTTCTGGAAATGTTGTATGTGAACGTTAAGTTATTTATTGTTTTTGTCTATGTATGTTTTTTGTATGTTATAAAAAATAAGTAAAATAAAATATCACAAAAAATAATGGTGGTATCGCTCGACTCTCAAAAAAATTGAATATAACTTTGTGGATAAAGTTTGGAACACAATTTCATGTCGACAACATCTAAAGACCTGCATCACTATACTCAGCCTGATCTCATAAACTAGACGTAACATGGTAAATGTAAATGTAAATCCGAGACAGTCAAATTAGTATGATATGTTACGTTTGATATGGTTACATAAGAGAGTGGGTACTTAAGGCAAAAATGAAAGTGGGGTGGGCGTATAACGCGAACATCTAGCAATCCATAAGTTGCAAGTTCAATTCTCATCAAGGTTAACTTTAGCGTTTTAGCTAATTAGCAACTTTTCAACTACTTACTACTGTTTAACTACTTTGCAACTTCTTAGCATATCAACTAACCTTTCCCCTAAGCCTAACCTGAACTATTTTAGCTAACCCTAATACTTTTCGCTAACCTTAACCATAACCCTTTAACCTATCTCCTAAACTTAACCCTAACCTTATCCCAACTTCTAACCCTAACCCCTAGCTTAGCTAATGTTAGCCAGCTAGCCAATGTTAACCACCCAGTCTATGGCGCTGTTTTGCACTACTGCGGATTCCATCTATAATCTCTAAACCTCTATCTCTCTTGCTCCCCCATCTTTCCCTCCTCTCCCTCCTCTTCCTCCCTCCCTCTCACCGTCCCTTCCTCCATGTCTCTCCCCTAGCTGAGAGGTTCCAGTAAAACACTCAACCCCCCCTCCCTCCCTCGCCCCCTCCCTGGGTCTGCTGTGCAGAAGGAAGCCCCTGCAGATATCAGGTGTCAGATTTGATTGTTAGGGAAGAGTAGAGGTCTCTGTCTCACTGTGAGCCTGCAGTGATCGCTGTAGTGCCTCTGCATCCCAAATGGCACCCTCTTCCCTATTTAGTGCACTACATTTGCCCAGGGCCCAGGTCAAAAGTAGTGCACTATAAACGGTAATAGATTGCAATTTGGGACGCACCCCTGCCGGTCCCCTCATAGCCACCCTAATGTTCAGACACAGTACACAGTATGTTCCCCTCCCTCCTGCCTCCGGGGGAATCCTCTAAAAATACAAACTCCTCTCCTCCTCCACATCACACCATCACCTCTCCTGTCCTCTCCCAGCAGGATTCTACGTCTTTTAGATCTCTCTTTCTTTCCTTCTCTTTCACCTCTCTCGCGCTTTCCCTCTCTCTTCCTTCCCCCCTACCCCTAGCACTTAAAAAAAAATCTACGTTCCAACAGCAGCATACGTTTGAAAGAGACTAAGAGCTCACTGACTGTACATTGGAAGGCATTTTCATGTTATGTCTCTTATGATGACTGTACCCTGTGAAAGTAACCCCTGTCTGCTTTACGTCCATATCATGTCCCCTACTCGTTTGAACGGGCCTAACAGTTATTATCAAATTCGTGAGAACACTGTCATTTAATATGTATATATACAGTTGAAGTCGGAAGTTTACACACACTTAGGTTGGAGTCATTAAAACTTGTTTTTCAACCACTCCACAAATGTCTTGTTAACAAACTATAGATTTGGCAAGTCGGTTAGGACATCTACTTTGCGCATGACACAAGTCATTTTTCCAACAATTGTTTACAGACATCACAATTCCAGTGGGTCAGAAGTTTACATACACTAAGATGACTGTGCCTTTAAACAGCTTGGAAAATTCCAGAAAATTATGTCATGGCTTTAGAAGCTTCTTATAGGCTAATTGACATCATTTGAGTCAATTGGGGTGTACCTGTACATCTCAAGACATCAGTCAGGATGTTAAAGCTTGGTCGCAAATTGATCTTCCAAATGGACAATGACCCCAGGCATACTTCCAAAGTTGTGGAAAAATGGCTTAAGGACAACAAAGTCAAGGTATTGGAGTGGCCATCACAAAGCCCTGACCTCAAGCCTATAAAAAATGTGTGGGCAGAACTGAAAAAGCGTGTGCGAGCAAGAAGGCCTACAAACCTGACTCAGTTACACCAGCTCTGTCAGGAGGAATGGGCCAAAATTCACCCAACTTATTGTGGGAAGCTTAAGGAAGGCTACCCAAAACGTTTGACCCAAGTTCAACAATTTAAAGGCAATGCTACCAAATACTAATTGAGTGTATGTAAACTTCTGACCCACTGGGAATGTGATGAAAGAAATAAAAGCTGAAATAAATAATTCTCTCTACTATTATTCTGACATTTCACATTCTTAAAATAAAGTGGTGATCCTGACTGACCTAAGACAGGGAATTTTTACTCTGATTAAATGTCAGGAATTGTGAAAGTTTAATAGGGGCAGGGGCAATAATACACCAAAAGACAGGGCAAAATGTTCACTCTTCATCCCCTTTTACAGCTACTACTCTCTACCTCTACATTCAAAGACTCAATCATGGCAAATTGTGGCTGCTTCCCGTGATGTATTGTTGTCTCTACCTTTTTGCCCATTGCACTGTTTGTGTATGCCTAACAATGTTTGATCCATGTTTGTGCTGCTACCATGTTGTACTTCTGCCAGGTTGTTTTGCTACCGTGTTGTTGTCATGTTGTGTTGCTGCCATGCTGTGTTGTGTTGTTGTCTTAGGTCTCTCTTTATGTAGTGTTGTGGTGTCTCACTTGTCGTGGTGTGTGTTTTATCCTACTTTAGTTTTTTCTTGCCCCTGTCCCCCGTAGGAGGCCTTTTGCCTTTTGGTAGGCCGTCATTGTAAATAAGTATTTTTTTCTTAATTGACTTGCCTAGTTAAAAAAAATATATAATAATGTTTTATTGTTTTCATGCCATTAAAAACAATTGAGCAAACCCCAAACTCATTAAATGTCAATATGGTGATCAACATGCAAGTATTGTGGTGTTTTCCAGGAAGTAGCCTTGTTGTTTATTTTTGTACTTTTGTATGCTATTTGAGTGGTATTCAATGGGCAAAAATACAGCGCAATGGTCTTCAGCACAAAAACATCATAAAAGGCATCTACACAGAAGTACAGAAAATGTATCCACACACACAAATATAGTTATATACAGTTGAAGTCGGAAGTTTACATACACCTTAGCCAAATACATTTAACCTCTTAAAGATGGACTATTACACACTTGAACACCATGTAGAGTGCTTCTGATTACAGCCTCTCTGAAGGTTATATGACCCTGCTACTTTCAGGTTGGTCTATTGTACTTGTGTCAATGCAGTTTTAAGTGTTCTAATTAAGTGATAATGCCAGAGAAGGCGGTGTTTGAAGGATATATTGTCACGGGTGTTAGGCCCGAGACGAAGTCGAGTGCCAGCAAACCGTGCCAGTATATCCTCCAAACACCAGCATCGAGGGCATTATCACTTTTATACAACGGGTTACCAACATATTCAAACAATGGTTGACATATTTTAATTAAAAATTGACTATTTCATGCTAGTTCTGACACAAGTCTAGGGTTGCTACCCAAGCTGGCTGGTCGTTTGATATATCGGTTCGGTTGCCAGAGATGCGTCCCAGTCGTTCAGTCTTTTTGTTCTGTATCTATGGACGCCACACAATCACTTCAAGCTGAAGCTGGAAAGACTGCAAACTAGCTGCACTTTGTTTCGTTTGACCTTTTTTTCAATTGGCATTTCTTTGTATAGATCCATAAAAATGATGCCAGCTGATTAATGATTTCGACTGGCTAAGAAACGCTGCCTGCCTGTCTGTCTCGTTCCGACACGTTCATTACTATGGGACAGCTGGAGATTGAATTTGAGTATTGAAACAATGTTGCAAATGTCGGAGAGACAGACAGTAAGGTTTATCTGCTGAAAGCACTCAAAGTATCTTGAATGATTTCATATAGTATTTTAACCCAGGTTTGTCCGTTTTTTCTCCTTTCTTATATGTCAGGATATTAATTAAAAAGCTTTGGGCTTTAAAGTTGGAACAACAATGACTTAATTAGCCCAGGAAAATAAATAGAGAAACAGACCGCTTCTTCTTTTCTCTTCTCCTTCATTTCTTCCCTCTCTTCTTCTGTCTCTCTTCATTACAAATTAAAATAAAGGAAATAGCGGGTTCAAAGCAGAGAGATAATGTGTTGAGAAGTCGTTTCTGAAAGAAAGGGGAGACTGGAATTTAATTTGTCGCTGAATTTATTAGAGCCTGTTTGTATGATAAATGACTGCTGCTTTCTGTTATTGCAATGTTAATACTTTTGTTCCAAACCGTATCACGGAGTATACTGAATTCTAATCTTTCAATGATATGAGAGTTTTATGGGTAGATGTCCGGAGTTTTGGTGTTTGGAACACAAAATGCTTTGTGACAACATCTCTGCTGTGCATTATACCAGCATGATATACACTGCATTTATCAAAACCCCGCTTTATCTGGTCTCCGGAAAACCCCACAGTTAAAACTATTCAGTAAATAAGATTCACAACATATTATGAAAGACCTTCTGTAAAAAAATAACGTAAATAATGTAACAGAAATGGAGAAGGGGATTCAAACGGTGATCAATGCATCTATTCTATGTGCACTATTTCAGGGAAAAGAGTGGAGGCTAGGGATTTGACAAGCTGCTGTGCCGAAGAAGCTTGTATGAAGCAAGCAGTCACACCAGGAGAGTTGGAAAGGCTGATCTACATGGGCAGTGGAATGTGGTTTGTCCCTTCAGGCTGTGCCTGTAAACGCCAATGTGCAGTGATCTCATTTGTGATGACCCTGTTTTCACTTTTAGCAGCACAATTCTCAGTATGAGGCTCAATGGGGTTTGTGGCATCACACCATGTTGTGGTCCTGTTTACTTTGACTCAATGGAAGAGGAAAGAGAACGTTTTGCCAATCAGGATATGTATGGAGTCCATAAGCCTTGTATGTGTGGTGTGTATAGTGTCCATTTTAGGACCCTCTTCGTCCACTGCTGAAAATCACCTTGAGTTTGGTACTAATTGGGTTGCTTTTCTATGTTGATAGATGTTGATTTGTGTTTGATAGAAACACTTCAACATCCTTCAAAACGAATTACAATGAAATAACCTTGTCTACATTTTATATCAGTAAATTCATATTATATATAATGTACCTTGATCATTAGGTAATTAGGTATCTATGGTAACATTTAATAGCAACACGCTTTATTGTGTGTTTATGGGCCTTGTGAATGTTACTGTCTCTGGCGGCTCCGAGACAAGTTGGGACATAAATGGACCTTAATCCAAAGAATGGAGTAGTGAGGTGTGAAAAATAGACAGCGATCCTCAAGGGATCGTTTTTATGAGAGCTCAGGCATTGTCTCAGTCCTAAATGGCACCCTATTCCTTACACAGTGCACTACTTTTGACCCTGGTAGGGAATAGGGTGCCATTTGGAATCTCCATCATTATTCCTCTATTATTTTACAGGGCTTAAAGGATGCTTGCTCCCGGCGGATATTTCTGGTGAAGATATTTTGTTTTAATCACAAAGGCTTGCCGTTAAAATTGATGAGGGAGGGAATATGAATAATTAACATTTAAATGCACTGACGGGCTAAGCTCTTCTTTTATTGGGCCTTTCCTTCACATTCACAGACACATCTTTCTGCTATGCCATGGTGATGTCATGCTACAAGAGCAGACCTGCCTGACTCACCTGCAGCTTGACTCACCTGCTTGTTTGGCTGTTTGTGTGGTGTCCATTTTAGGACATCGTGAGTGAGTCTGAAAATAACAAGTAGACCTAGATACATTTTTTTTCTCAAAGAACCTACTGTATAGTCAGGGCTTGAAATAGCACATTATACATGCTGAAAACACAAGACACATACTGGCTCCAATACATTATACATAAGGCTATGTGAAGCACGTGCTGTTTTATTGTATTAGGGTCAGATGGGCACTTATCACATTAAATTAGAAACGGAACATGTTGATGTCCATCACCTGCCAACCACTAGGTGTCACAATATTAACATCCAGAGATGTCTGAATGCGAATGCACGCACACACACCACACACACACACACACACACACACACACACACACACACACACACACACACACACACACACACACACACACACACACACACACACACACACACACACACACACACACACACACACACACACACACACACACACCATTATAGCCTGAATCACCAGTGATATTATTAAATGCTGAAAAGATGGTCTCTGCTGCTCACGATCTTTCATCATGCCATATCTCTCTCGCTCTCTCGCTCTCTCTCTCTCTCTCTCTTTATATCTCTCTCTCTCTTTATCTCTCTTTCTCCCTCTCTTTATCTCTCTCTTTCTCTTTTTCTCTCTTTATCTCTCTCTCTCTCAAAATGTTATGTCAATTTCTCTCTCTCTCATACCCCCCTCTTTCTTATGTATCAGAAGGGTTCCTTTAATCCTGGCTTTGGCAGGAACTGTGGTTGCCTGACCTTTCTGAGAATGTGAGAGAAGGTGAATGTTTTCCCTACTGTGCTTTTAATGTCATTAAACAACTGTAGTAGTGTGGTGGCTGGCAGGAAAGACCTGAAGCTGTAGCAATAGCACCACTGTCGCTGGGATGTTGAAGCCTGATGAATTGAATTAATTCCTATTTCACAGGTTTTTTTTCTCCCGGTAACACTATGCTATTTCAAATATGTTACTATGTAACTACATGTTAGTACAATGTTGTTACTACAGTTATTACTGTATTACAGTAATAGTAGTATTGTGTATTGATTTACTTTCACAGAATTGAGTGATTGTACAAGCTACAATAATTCAGGTAAGCTGAATAGACAAATCTCCTATGATTTCCCAACCTAGCAGGATCCTGAAATTACAAAATGACATGCTGTGGCTGAAATTAATATTGAGCTCACATTGACTCATTCACAGTTCTAATTATCTACAGTTTCATGTAGAGCATGTGGGCAGATTTAGCTCCCCATGAGCGCGTCCCAAATGGCACATTATTTCCTGCATAACGCACTGCGGGTGTAGGATCTTAATTTGATTACTCGTTTGTTGTTGACAATTTTCCTGCAGATAAGCTTCACTGAAAACCTGCACTAACACATGGTTATAAAAACAGCAATGCACTTTTCATGTAGCTTAATTTATGCCAGCTAATAGCCTAACCATTGATCAAGCAACAAACATTTCAAATCCTGTTGATGCAGGGATATTTTGCTGAGACAATACTGGTCAAATTAAGATCCTCCATCTGTACTTTTGACCAGAGCCCTATGGACTCTGGTCAAAAGTAGTGGACTATATAGGAAATAGGGTGTCATTTGGGATGCAGGCCATGTGATAATGCAGAGAGACTTCTGTTGGAGGCAGTTTATTGTTAAAATGTTACACAGATAAGGGCTAGCATGCAGCAGCACACGGGTAGAATTCCATGTGGACATTAGCTTCAGGTCTTCCCTCAGAACCTGGGTACATTTCCATAGCTTTTATTTTTCCTGCATTGCTAGCTGTGCTGTGTTTGAGCTAGCAGTGACCTCCCCGTCCTCTGGGAACTTTGATTATTCCAAAGTTACGCCTATTCCAGGACCTGAATGCGGATTGAGTTTCATTTGATTGAGAGACAGCAGCACAGAACTGAACTGAGGAGGAGGAGGAGGAGGAGGAGAGGGGGGGATGAGAGGGAAAAAGGAGAGGCAAGGCCAGGACTTTTCAAGGTCTTTTTGGAAGACAATGATGTGCTGCTATAACCCCTCCTCCTCTTGTCCCTCCTTCCCCTTCCCCCAGCTGCCCATCCGTTACATCAGTACCAGATTGAAGTCCTTTTGAAAGCCAGAACTGATAACAGAAAGACAGAAATATCAATCAAGACATTCATATAATGGGGTTGGAATGGGATCTTTCATATTGCAAAGAGAGTAATTCCCTTATACAGAAAACTTTTCAGAGTGTGTTATTTATATTGTGTAGGAGGTGTTGTGATGTGCACAGACTGCAGTATAATACATTTATTGTGAACATATCCTCTGCACTTATGACTGTGTTCTCGCAACGCAGTGTTGACATAACTCAGTAACAAGGAGGAGAAGGGACAACACTGAATTGCAGTTGACAGATTCAGACACATCTGTTAATGTTTGCAAAAACAAACAAAGATTTCACAAAGACCTCCTGGCTATTTTGACAAATATAAAAACCGTGTGTAGCCATTTGGATATGGTGGAAGCAACAAAGGTGGGTGGAGAAATATTCAGCATTCTAATTTAGATTGCTACCCCCTATTAGTACTGAAGAAAAATGTTGTGTGAGGCAACTTTTTATATTTGCCATTATTTCCTGTGTTACAAAGATACCGTCTCATTAAACACATCTTAACACTATTCCTATCTTACTAGTTATAACCTGTCCTTAACCCTAACCATAAGGCCTAGATGAAATCCGTTTTCTGGAAGAGCCGCGCTATAGCGTGATTGAAATTAAGAGGCATTGTTACCGTGTTCGCGAAGACGATAAACACGGTAAACTCTTCATATGTCGGCTCAATCGGAAATTTGCTTTAATTTTCAATTTTGCTATAACGTGGACATTCCTCAATGCTGACTGAGTCTTACCCTAAGTGACACATAACTAACATGTCACCTTCACTGACTGCTAATATCTCGGTTTTTGCTGACATAAACGTTAATGGTTAAATGTCACTATGAAAAAATAGGATAGGAAGAAAATACAGACAAAAAAGACAAAAAACACACAAAAAAAAGACAAAAATGCTAACCAGGCCAGAAAACACATCTTGCACACTGGGACTGTCTGCAGGTTTTCCTGTCTGTGATTGAAAGTCAGCATCATCCCCAGAGTGATCTGGCATTACACAGCAGACTAATTATAGTGATGTTGGAGTGGGGTTAGCAGGCTTCCAGCGGCGCCATTGAAGAGGACAAGCATCTGGATGGCATCTCACATCCGTCTGATAATGAGCAAATGAAAAGACAAAGGCAGTTGAGATGGAGAGGCGAGACATATGTCAGGGTGCTTGTTTTTGGTTTACTGTTTATTATGCTGTGCCGACCTCATGTTATTACAATACAGATACAAAGACAAATGTTGGTTAGTGAGGTTTGTGTTCATAGAGGTTTTCCAGAAATCCTGTTGGAAGATTCCCTGAATCATTAGGGAATAAGCAAGAAATCCTGTTGGAAGATTCCCTGAATCATTAGGGAATAAGCAAGAAATCCGGAATACACTAAACAGGATTTCTGGAAAACCTGGGAATTTAGGAAAAGTAAACTGTGCAACCATAATGCCATGGTAGCACAGTTAAAAGAAAACTGGGAACTGTGGTAAAGTAACACGGCAGACTAATTATATTGTTGTTGGAGCATCTGGATGGGACCCCACATTCTTCTGTTAATGAGAGAATAGAAAGACAACTGAATTTGAGAAGATGGAGAAGCAAGTGTGCGTGTTTACTGTTCAGTTTAGTGCTGGGTCGACTGCCTCCACATGTTGCTCGTTACAGACACAAAGGTAATGATAATACACTTCACCAAAGAGAAGCAAGCAAACTAATAAAGGCAAATGTTTGTTAGACAGGTTTGTGTTCAGGTGGGGGTAGCAATGGATGGCATAGACCCACATGATGTAAAAGGGTTCATTTACATCATGGCAATAGATAATAATTACACTATAATGAAGGTGAACCAAATTAAATGACAGATCATAAATCTTGCTCTGTTTGCACTGAATCCAAGGTAAGATGAATCCTAAGATCTCTTACTGATTTCTGTCTGTCTTTGATTCTTCGAATTCTGACACAATTTGTTGATACATTGAACTCCTTTGATGCTTTAATGATTTTGATCTGAAAGTAATCAAAAGCTGTAAGCCTCCCTGGCTGTATGTCCTTATAGTCACTGCAAATGTAGGATCTTAATTTGAACCAGTTTGCTACAGCTGGAAAAAAATCCTACTGCAACAGGAAATGTGAATTATTATGTGGACTATTTTTAACTTACAGTTTTGTAGGGGTTGATACATATTTCATAATTAAAAATGAAGTCTGACATTTTTGCCTTTTTAAACCTCAAATACGTTACACGTTTGCGTTTCCTGCTGTGCTGGAACATTCTCAGCAACAAAATGAAGATCAAATGAAGATCCTACATCTGTAGGGTGCCATTTGGGACACAGTCACTGATTATTTCTGGTGGTAAAACACTACGCTGTGCTTTTTGGAGTGTCGAGTAGAGAGCTCTTCTCTTCGTTTGTTAGTTGCGCTTGTTTGCAATGGTGTTTGTTAAATAGAGGAATTTTAATTAGAAAAACATGCATAGAGAGAGAGAAAGAGAGAGAGACTAATAATTTGATTCACAATGAACTTTAGTCAGTCCCTGTGTTCTTGTCAAGCGTGTCCTTTGACTAGAACCAGATACATAGCTAAGAAACAACATTCAGGCCAGGGAGACAATCTGAACTAATTATTCAACTGGAATTCTTTCAACATTCATAAAATGCTTTGGTATGATTTCCCTTACCTTAAATCACCTTTTACAAGGCAACAGGTTCTAAGAGCAGATTTGAATGCTTCATAACTTTAAACAAACAAACAAAATACGTTTTATAGCTCGTTAACTGCCAGATGAAAATGTTGGAGGCAAATGTGACTCGTTTCAGGAAACTAGGCCTATGTCACGAGTCACTACTTCACAGGAGTGCCATTTGAACTTTTATTCTGGAACATGTGATTGTTCATGTGCTTTAACCTAATAACAATCTTGTATGCCATCTGTAAATACAAATACAATTGTTAAATTACGAGCCTAGTTGGTTTAGCCATGGAAAAGTCAGCAACCTTCCCGCTAGCCCATGATTGGCTGAGATAATGAGTTGCCTGGACATGCCGAGAGATGAGTAGCATGCTTCTGTCTATAATATGAGCTGGTCAGTATATGTAGGGAATCCTTTCTAGTGCAGCCTTTTTGAAAGATTTCACGTAGTAGAACTGCATAAGTGTTGCTCTCCACTTTCTGGAGGACCGAGTTTTGAAATAGGTGGAATTAGAGTATGATAGCTAAGGAGATGGAGAAAATTATGGCATTTGATTGCAAATATGCAGATGGAGTTGAAAAGAGAACACACAGAAGGGTGTTGTATAAAACACCTGTCTCCAGATTACATCTTCAAACTAAGGTCAACTATGGCATCTGTGAGAGAGAGGGAGAGGTGTCCATCCATGTATACGGGTAAGAGAGTCTACCTAGCTATGTTTTCAGATATTACACGTTTCGAATTTTCATATCTCAGAGCCATTTGCGTTGCTATCTATGTGTGTAGCTAGCTAACATTGAAACTGGCTGGTTAGCTACCTGCAGATTCATGCAGGGTAGTAACGCTAAGCGTTGGGATTATGGTTAATTATTTAGCTAGCTAGCTAGCTACAAAGACTTCACTATGCAAGTAACTAGTTCAATAAAATGTTTATGATGTCACTGCGACTACTGTTGATAGACGTAGCTGTTAAAATTGCTCTGGCTATCTACTCCGATTTCAGAGCACTCTCGTCTGAGTGTGCCAGAGTGCAGAATAACCGCGCAGAATAACCGCAAAAAAGCGTAATTAACATTTTGCCAGCAGCACAGTTGCAGTCACCAACGCTCTGGATATCATAAAATCAGTCTAACCAGCTCTGCTAGGGTGAGTAAAATGGTCAGAGTGAGCTGTTCTCTCATTTGTGTCTGAAAGTAGCCAGCAAGCTAGCCAACGTTAGCCGGTTAGCTTGGGTGCTTGACTGCTGTTGTTAGGTCAGAACGCTCGGATCAACCGTACTCCTCGGCCAGAGCGTCCAGTGTGCACTCCGAACGTGCCAAGAGCGAAACCTCTGAATTTACGAACAGACAATCTGACAACGCTCTGAGTTTACGAACGGCCAAAGTGCACTCTGAGCACTTTAATTTAAAAAAAAACACACCCATTGTATAATCTTTGGTTGTTTAGTACATGGCCTCAAATGTGAATCCTTAAAGAGATGGGTGGGGCTCAGGCTTCAGAGGGTGTGAACAATGCTGAATGGGTGTAGACAAAGAAGAGTTCTCCAGTAGGTGCACCATTCATTCAGGGGCATTTTCTCAAAAGGGAGGTTACAAATGTATCAACTTTCAAAGCAGAATAACTTTCCCATTGTTCCTCAACTGTACTGTATGATATATACTTTTGTTGATCTGAGTCTCTACTTTTATCCAATTTAAAATATACTTTCAAATTTTGCTCATAAGACTGAATCGAGCCAGTCGGTCACAAATGTGATACAGTATTTTAAGATTAGTTACAGACACATATAACAATTAAAGGGTCATCATTTTGAAACTAGTGACTTCTATTTGTAACATAGTAACATATTCCACCAGGCTATATATCATGCATACGGTATTCACCTACACCTTCAATCAAGTCACATATTTTCACCTTACGGTTAAAGTATACATACTTTTTGTAGTAAGTAGTATGTAAGTATACCAGAAATACCAACGGTTTCAAAGGAATGCTCCAACAGTGCAGTAGAATGTCTCGCAAATACAATACAATACACAAATAATCTAAACAAGAAATCAAGAAATAGCAATCCAAAGTAGATAGATATATTAGAGTGAGCATGTGAGAGAATCTAGAATATAAACATGTGGTGTGCATAGACAGTATATCATTTGGAAATGAAAATGGCATGTACAGTAGTAGGTATATTAGGATGAGCTATGTCGAGAATAAAGTATATACATGCACAGTTAGTAGCAACAGTATATAGAAAGAATATGAGGTGAGCAGTGTTCAATGACTCTATATACATGGGGCATTAGTCTCAAGGTGCAGGGCTGGGTACCGGGCAGGTAGCCGGCTACTGATGGCTGTTCAACAAGCATATTTGAGTATCGTCATTGTACATCCTTGGCATTCCAAAAAACGAAAGGTGATAACATCTCCCCAAAATAACTGCCACAACAAGGTGTTGTACTCAGTGTTGGTGTTGTTAGTGGTAATAAACTAGTAGGCATAACCTGAACAAAGTGAGGTTTTAGACAGAAACTTCAGAACTAAGGTCATTTAGATGAAGCTGGGAGGGAGGGATGTGGAACTGTAAGTTTAATACGGCAATTCAGTGTCACCTAGATGGATGTGGTTAATTTACTATTCAGTCAGACACATTTAAAATGTGCTATTTCATGACGCACACCTTTCCTTTCATATTAGAATTAAAAGACATGACCTGAGACAGGGTTAACCTTAGATGACGTGAGTAGAGAAACATAGTATTAAAATACATCCATGCTCTTCAATGTTAATAAAGTGTTAAAATACCAGATAGTGACATATAAGTAATATGTCATCATAAATAACATGCAACTAATATGTCCGTTTAGTTGACATACTGTAAGAATAAAATGGTTCGATGTCACTATTTCAACGTATTCTACAGAGACCAAGTTAAACATAAGTGTTAATATACACATTCATACAGAAGACTTTGACAAACATTTACTGTAAAAATTACAGCAATGTACTGTATAATCTCTGTCTCATGGTGACCACAGAGTGAGTTACACAGTAATATTGTGAATTCATTTGAATGAATACACTACTTAAGCATACTGCATATGATTAATTACCACTTTGGACATACATATTGATGAAATGACCATAACACTATTTTATGGAGCGTGGAAACAATGGTGTCAAATATAGACCAATGACTCAGAAGTAATGCGATCTGCTGGTGTTGCATTATGTGTTCTTATTGACACCCACACAAATGACTTTAACAGAGTTACTTTTGTTTGTTTAATCCCAGAAACAAACTAAAGTGAGGCATGAGCTGTTCCTACATTACGCTTTGTCTCGCAGTCTCTGGATGTTTTTATAGAAATCCATGGTTAAGATTTATAGAGGCAAAGGGTTAGGATGTTCTTTCTCCCTCTCTCTCCCTCTCTCTCCCCCTCTCTCGCTCTCTCTCTGCTGCCCTGCAATATTAAACAGTATTCATCTTTGGGGTGACAGAAACCATATATGACCTCTCTATATCTGCACAATCTCAGGAGAAGAAACTATTTACTGAGTAATGCCCAATGGCCCCTGGAGGGAGATTGCACTTCATCACAATATACAGTAGTGTAATAGTAAAGAGATGTAGAGCTATCTATATCATCATACATCTGTGAAAGCATGATAGGCTACAGCATCCATCCATGTGCGGCATTAAAACACGTCATACAGTGCATTCGAAAAGGATTCAGACCCCTTTACTTTTTCCACATTTTGCTACGTTACAGTCTTCTTCTAAAATGGATTAAATAAATGTTTTTCAAAATTCATCTACACACAATACCACATAATGACAAAGTGAAAACAGGTTTGTAGACATTTTTGCAAATGTATAAAAATATCAAAACTGAAATACCTTATTTACATAAGTATTCAGACCCTTTGATATGAGACTTGAAATTGGGCTCAGATGCACCCTGTTTCCATTGATCATCCTTGAGATGTTTCTACAACTTGAATAGAGTCCACCTGTGGTAAATTCAATTGATTGGACATGATTTGGAAAGGCACACACCTGTCTATATAAGGTCCCACAGCTGTTAGTGCATGTCAGAGCAAAAACCAAGGTATGAGGTCGAAGGAATTGTCCATAGAGCTCCGAGACAGAAATGTGCTGGGCACAGATCTGGGGAAGGGTACCAAAACATTTCCGCAGCATTGAAGGTCCCCAAGAACAGTGGCCTCCATCATTCTTAAATGGAAGAAATTTGGAACTACCAAGACTTTTCCTAGAGCTGGCCACCCGGCCAAACTGAGCAATCGGGGGCAAAGGGCCTTGTTCACGGAGGTGATCAAGAAGCCGATGGTCACTCTGACAGAGCTCCAGAGTTCCTCTGTGGAGATGGGAGAACCTTCCAGAAGGACATGACCCGAAGCACACAGCCAAAACAATGCAGGAGTGGCTTCGGAACAAGTCTCTGAATGTCCCTGAGCGGCCCAGCCAGAGCCCAGATTTGAACCCGAGTGAACATCTCTAGAGAGACCTGAAAATAGCTGTGCAGCGACGCTTCCCATCCAACCTGACGGAGCTTGAGAGGATATGCAGAGAAGAATAGGAGAAACTCCCCAAATACCGGCTGTAATTACTGCCAAAGTTGCTTCAACAAAGTACTGAGTAAAGGGTCTGAATACTTATGTAAATGTGATATTTCAGCTTTTTATTTTAATACATTAGCAAAAAAATCTAAATACCTGTTTTTTCTTTGTCATTATGGGATATTGTGTGTAGATTGATTAGGGCAAAAAACTATTTAATCAATTTTAGAATAAGTCTAACGTAACAAAATGTGGAAAAAGTCAAGGGGTCTGATTACTTTCTAAATGCACTGTACATGCATTGGATATATTCATTAACCTTAAAGGTTATTTAGTCTCAAGCATCTCGCCATATGGCAGTGTTTCCCAACTCCAGTCCTCTAGTACCCCCAACAGCAAACATTTTTGTTGTAGCCCCGGACAAAAATACCTGATTCAACTTGTCAAGGGCTTTTTGATTAGTTGACAAGTACAATCAGGTGTGCTTGTCCGAGGCCACAATGAAAATATGTACTGTTGGGGTTAGTCGAGGACCGGAGATGGGAAACACTGCCATATGGAATAATTAATACAACAAAATACACTGAAAAGATGAAGCGGATAAAGCTGTAGCATATTTATCTACTATGTTATGTATGGCATCACAGTGGGTGATCACATGATGCTGTGGGAAGAGAAAGTGGAGACATAGAGAGCAAGTATTTGATCTCCCCTATTTTCCTTCTCCTTGTTGTTTTCTATTAGCTCGCCAAGCAGACACCCTATAAAACAAGTTGCCTCTCCTGGCTGCCTGGCTGGCTGCTTCAATAAGTTATGTTGCCCTGTGTGTGTTTGTGTGTAGGTGTGTCTGTCTGCTTCACTAAGTTATGTTGCCCTGCGCTCTACAAAGATAGCTCTAGGAAGTATTAAAGGAAGATAGATCAGTCAGACTGGAGAGGAGGACTACTTTATGGAAGACTTTGGGTTGGACTATGGCATGGGAGAGAAAAGAGGGAGAATAGAAACAGCGAGAGAGGTGGAGTGCAGGTGAGAGTCAGAGAGATGAGGAGAGAATAGAATCAGAAACAGAGATGGTGCTTGACATAGGGAGAGAATATAATCAGAAACAGAGATGGTGCTTGATATGGGGAGAGAATAGAATCAGAAACAGAGATGGTGCTTGACATGGGGAGAGAATAGAATCAGAAAGAGATGGTGCTTGACATGGGGAGAGAATAGAATCAGAAACAGAGATGGTGCTTGACATGGGGAGAGAATAGAATCAGAAACAGAGATGGTGCTTGACATGGGGAGAGAATAGAATCAGAAACAGAGATGGTGCTTGACATGGGGAGAGAATAGAATCAGAAACAGAGATGGTGCCTGACATGGGGAGAGAATAGAATCAGAAACAGAGATGGTGCTTGACATGGGGAGAGAATAGAATCAGAAACAGAGATGGTGCTTGACATGGGGAGAGAATAGAATCAGAAACAGAGATGGTGCTTGACATGGGCAGAGAATAGAATCAGAAACAGAGATGGTGCTTGACATGGGCAGAGAATAGAATCAGAAACAGAGATGGTGCTTGACATGGGCAGAGAATAGAATCAGAAACAGAGATGGTGCTTGACATGGGCAGAGAATAGAATCAGAAACAGAGATGGTGCTTGACATGGGCAGAGAATAGAATCAGAAACAGAGATGGTGCTTGACATGGGGAGAGAATAGAATCAGAAACAGAGATGGTGCTTGACATGGGCAGAGAATAGAATCAGAAACAGAGATGGTGCTTGACATGGGCAGAGAATAGAATCAGAAACAGAGATGGTGCTTGACATGGGCAGAGAATAGAATCAGAAACAGAGATGGTGCTTGACATGGGGAGAGAATAGAATCAGAAACAGAGATGGTGCTTGACATGGGGAGAGAATAGAATCAGAAACAGAGATGGTGCTTGACATGGGCAGAGAATAGAATCAGAAACAGAGATGGGCCTTGACATGGGGAGAGAATAGAATCAGAAACAGAGATGGTGCTTGACATGGGGAGAGAATAGCTTGGCACATGAATGTCTCTCTGATGGGCAACAGGTCTGTAATCAATCCACTGCCTTCCTGTGTCATCCCCATATGCCAGGGGAAGAGGGAGCCAATATCCGCCAATGTCCGTATAAGATATGTCTAACTGCAGCCACCAAGTTGACCTATCCATATTGAGGTCATTGAACTAGCTTGGTTTTGCTGTCAATACTGCAGTGGACAAAGCCGTTAAGTTAACTAAAATAATAGGTGTTGATGTGATGGCAGTAGTAATGGTAGTAGAAGTAGCAGCTAGTATTAGGTGGTGCTAGCGTTGTAGTAACATAGTAAAATATAGTACAACTCTAGGCATGCTTTCTTATCACTTTTTTGCTCCCCTTCTTTGTTATTTACCCTGGTACAGACAGAGATAGTGGCTGTGAACTAGGTGATCTTACAGAGGCTGGTTGGGAGCTGAGTTGTCGTGAGGAAGGCATCACTGCTGCTGCTTTTCCCAGACTCCTGCAGGCAGGCTGAGGCGACAGGCTGCCTTCCAGTTGATAAAGTGAGCCATTTTGCACACCGGCAAGATTACTCTCAAGGACAGAGATTAAAGCAGCTTCTCTGTGAGTTGGAATGAGGCTACTTTTGATGAAACACACACACACACACACACACACACACACACACACACACACACACACACACACACACACGGTCTGAAGGTACTTTAAATGTGAAAATAAAGGACAGTTTGTTTAGATCAAGGTCTAATTTATTTTGTCTTACCTGCACAGAAGTTCCCACTCTCATGATCGTTACACATTTACATTGACATTACCTTGCTTACTTATGTGTCCCTTCTGAAATTCATATGTCCCTTGCCTGTTCTTGGCACTGGTTATCATTACTCCGTAGACATCGTTTCTTTTCAGCACTCGAAGGATATTGTTTTGGAGAAATTTTGATGATATTTAATTATTTTATGTTTGCATGTGGGTGTGTGTATGTGTGTATGTGTGGGTGTGCGTGCATGTGGTGCATGTGGTTTCGTGTGTGTGTGCATGTGCTAATGCAAATCTGTATCGCAGCGCCTTCAAGCGATGAATAACCCTGTACCTCTTAGAATAGGCACTGGGAAGCTGAATAAAATTACAGATAGGGACGAGAATTATAAACTGTTCATTACTACTGAATAAATTGGGCTAATTAATAATCATAAGGGGCTTAAGGAGAAAATAAATGTATGGAAATTAGAATACCCTGGAAGTGAAGACAACACGTTCAACACGTTCTCGCACAGTTGTACAGAGAGCTTCCAACCTAATGTCCTTCTTGGCTACTTTGCATTCTACATACAGCTACATTACAACTTGTTATTGTCTGTTCTTCACGCCTCAACACTTAGCTTCACTACCTGTGAGGTTATGTTTTCACATAACTGATATATAAGTGTACCTCATGCACACAAAGTACTATGTTGTTGTAGTGTCCATCAGTTGACTGTGCTTGGCTTGCAGTGGTATTCTAAAATAGGCTGAGTGAAATTACATACACAAAGCAGACAAAACATTAAGAACATCTGCTCTATCCATGACACAGACTGACCAGCTGAATCCAGGTCAAACCTATGATCCCTTATTGATGTCACTTGTTAAATCCACTTCAATCAGGGTAGATGACGGGAGGAGACAGGTTAATTAAGGAAGGATTTTTATGCCTTGACACAATTGAGACATGGATTGTGTATGTGTGCCATTCAGAGTGGAATGGGCAAGATAAAATATTGAAGTGCCTTTTAGCGGGGTATGGTAGTAGGTGTCGTGGAATTATTGTAATCAATGGAAAGACTTTCAGATTTCTTCAAAACAATCAAACTTTATTAGTAATTACTGCAGTAATGGAACGTTAACAATCACCCAATGGTATAGAGTTAAAGCCCAAAAAACAGGATTTGGTTACAACTCTTTATAGTCTTCCTGAGTCCTTGTGATGAAGAACAGATACGGTACGTTGAAATTATGCAAAAGGTACATTGTGCTCTCATGCAACAGACATCAAGATTTACATGGCGAAAATATCTTTCTCTAGTTAATTTACTGCTTTCTTAAACAAAAATACTAATGCAACCTAGAATACTACATCCTTTCCTTAAATAAACTGGTCGTTGTTTCTCCCTGTTAACGACAGACAGGCACACAGACACTAATCATGGATTGGAATGCAATGCAGTCTTCAGGTTATCACCGAGCCATCGTCAATCTAATTGTCAGCGTTAAATCTCAGGCTTCTCTCTCTTCACACAGACACAAGAAAGTTCTAACAGTCCTATTGTGTTGCCTCTAAGAAAAACAGACAATGTGAGCACTAAAATAGGATTACATTCTAATATAAGAGTCAAACATATGGGAGGAAAACAACTAGTATTATGTTGTTATGAGTTGACTGTGCTGGTCTTGCATTACTATTATGTTGTTATGAGTTGACTGTGCTGGTCTTGCATTAGTATTATGTTGTTATGAGTTGACTGTGCTTGTCTTGCATTAGTATTATGTTGTTATGAGTTGACTGTGCTTGTCTTGCATTAGTATTATGTTGTTATGAGTTGACTGTGCTGGTCTTGCATTAGTATTATGTTGTTATGAGTTGACTGTGCTTGTCTTGCATTAGTATTATGTTGTTATGAGTTGACTGTGCTTGTCTTGCATTAGTATTATGTTGTTATGAGTTGACTGTGCTGGTCTTGCATTAGTATTATGTTGTTATGAGTTGACTGTGCTGGTCTTGCATTAGTATTATGTTGTTATGAGTTGACTGTGCTGGTCTTGCATTACTATTATGTTGTTATAAGTTGACTGTGCTGGTCTTGCATTAGTATTATGTTGTTATGAGTTGACTGTGCTGGTCTTGCATTAGTATTATGTTGTTATGAGTTGACTGTGCTGGTCTTGCATTACTATTATGTTGTTATAAGTTGACTGTGCTGGTCTTGCATTAGTATTATGTTGTTATGAGTTGACTGTGCTGGTCTTGCATTACTATTATGTTGTTATAAGTTGACTGTGCTGGTCTTGCATTACTATTATGTTGTTATGAGTTGACTGTGCTGGTCTTGCATTACTATTATGTTGTTATAAGTTGACTGTGCTGGTCTTGCATTAGTATTATGTTGTTATGAGTTGACTGTGCTGGTCTTGCATTAGTATTATGTTGTTATGAGTTGACTGTGCTGGTCTTGCATTAGTATTATGTTGTTATGAGTTGACTGTGCTGGTCTTGCATTACTATTATGTTGTTATGAGTTGACTGTGCTTGTCTTGCATTACTATTATGTTGTTATGAGTTGACTGTGCTGGTCTTGCATTAGTATTATGTTGTTATGAGTTGACTGTGCTGGTCTTGCATTAGTATTATGTTGTTATGAGTTGACTGTGCTTGTCTTGCATTAGTATTATGTTGTTATGAGTTGACTGTGCTGGTCTTGCATTAGTATTATGTTGTTATGAGTTGACTGTGCTTGTCTTGCATTAGTATTATGTTGTTATGAGTTGACTGTGCTTGTCTTGCATTAGTATTATGTTGTTATGAGTTGACTGTGCTTGTCTTATATTAGTATTATGTTGTTATGAGTTGACTGTGCTTGTCTTATATTAGTATTATGTTGTTATGAGTTGACTGTGCTTGTCTTATATTAGTATTATGTTGTTATGAGTTGACTGTGCTTGTCTTATATTAGTATTATGTTGTTATGAGTTGACTGTGCTGGTCTTGCATTAGTATTATGTTGTTATGAGTTGACTGTGCTTGTCTTGCATTAGTATTATGTTGTTATGAGTTGACTGTGCTTGTCTTGCATTAGTATTATGTTGTTATGAGTTGACTGTGCTTGTCTTGCATTAGTATTATGTTGTTATGAGTTGACTGTGCTTGTCTTATATTAGTATTATGTTGTTATGAGTTGACTGTGCTTGTCTTATATTAGTATTATGTTGTTATGAGTTGACTGTGCTGGTCTTGCATTAGTATTATGTTGTTATGAGTTGACTGTGCTTGTCTTGCATTAGTATTATGTTGTTATGAGTTGACTGTGCTGGTCTTGCATTAGTATTATGTTGTTATGAGTTGACTGTGCTTGTCTTGCATTAGTATTATGTTGTTATGAGTTGACTGTGCTTGCCTTGCAGTATTATTGTGGAGACCACCTCAATGAGTGAAATTCTCTTCAGGAGAAAGTCAACAATTAAACCCCCTGGTAAGACTCGTCACACTAATGTCTCCTCATGGTGGGGACCTATCAGAGCAGAGAACAGTAATTAATTTATAGCTGGCTGACTGCTGTTCTACCACCAAACAGACTGTCTGTCCTGTCTGTCTGTCTGTCTGTCTGTCTGTCTGTCTGTCTGTCTGTCTGTCTGTCTGTCTGTCTGTCTGTCTGTCTGTCTTTGCTGAATATGCAAACAGCTGCCTAACTGTGTTGTTGTTTCATATGCACACACAGGGAATAAACAAAATCCAACACCCACTGGACGGGCTTGTATTAGTGGTTGAGAAATGAAACTAAATATGCAACATTTACATACGTTCTTATCCAGAGCGATTAAGGTTAGGGTTGAGTGCCTTGCTCAAGTGCACATCAACATATTTTCCACCTAGTCAGCTCAGGGATTCGAACCAGCAACATTTTGGTTACTGGTCCAACGCTGTTAACCGCTAGGCTACCTGCCGCCCATTGGAAGTGAAAAGGTTATAACTGAAATGTAAATAGGGTATGGTGTGATATTTACACCGAATTGTGTTGACGTTGCGTTATAATGCACAGGGTCCATGAGAGAGAGAGAGAGAGAGAGAGAGAGAGAGAGAGAGAGAGAGAGAGAGAGAGAGAGCGAGAGAGAGATGTTGGAATTGTGAAAGAGATGGGAAGATAGAGAGAGAAATGGAAGGAGAGGGCGAGAGAGAGATACACAGAGAGTGAGCTAGAAAGAGAGAAAGATATTTGAGAGACGGAGAGAGAGAGAGAAAGAGAGTGAGCTAGAGAGAGAGAAATATATTTGAGAGTCAGAGAGAGATAGATAAAGAGACTGAGAGAGAGGGAACTTTTATTAGTGTAATGTTTACGAGAGAGAGAGAGAGAGAGAGAGAGAGAGAGAGAGAGAGAGAGAGAGAGAGAGAGAGAGAGAGAGAGAGAGAGAGAGAGAGAGAGAGAGAGAGGAGAGAGAGAGAGAGAGAGAGAGAGAGAGAGAGAGAGAGAGAGAGAGAGAGAGAGAGATTCTTTTCTCACCAGGGTGGAAGATGGAAAATTCAAGATTAAGAAGTTACAGCATGTCCTCAGTAACTGGGGTGAATGACCTGCTGCTGAACAAACCTGGTTTCAGATTCTACTCAAAATCTTTCAAATGCTTTGAGCGTTTGCTCCAGCCTGCCTGTGTCCCAGAAGGTTGGGGTTTGCTCTTTTGCAACTATTCTATTGGTTCCATTAAGCCATGCAAGCGTAATCAAGCACAGATCAAGTATTTGAAATGCTTTCAAATAGTATTTGAACCCAGGTATGCTACTGAATGGATGCGATGTTGGCAACGGGTTTCATCACAATCAATAACCACAATTTGGGAGATAGAAGCCGCAGTAACACAATTTATAGTTGGTGGAATGAAAAGAGAGTTATTAGTATATCACTTCAATTTAAAGTTGAATGCAAAGGTATGGATCAGCACCTCACAGAGACAGAACACAGAATACAATCTGCCTGTGAATTGATTTGGATGCAAAAGAAAGGAAGAAATATGCCCAAACATTTTATGTTATGGATCTGAATTTCTCATCGTATCACGACAGCATACAATCTGTCTGCTTGTATGCACATTGATTTGGATAAGAATTAAAATATAGATTTCATGAATCTGAATGAGAATAAAAGCATCATTGCATGTCTGTGCCACTGCATGTACAGTCTGAATTATTGTGCTCCATGTTGTTGCCTTGCCTGTGTGTGTTGCCTGGAGCTCGGGCTAACTCATTAGCCTCCTCTGTGCCTTACACTGTTAGGCTAAATTGGGTTAAAGAAAACACACATAACCAGGTTGGAAAACAGTTGAGGGCACCACTTAAATCAGGTCATCTTCTCCAAGGCAGAGCAGAGCAGGGTGTTTGTGTGGGTGAGAGAAATGTTGAGATTTGTGCTCTGTGTGTGTGTGTGTGTGTGTGTGTGTGTGTGTGTGTGTGTGAGAGATGTGTGTGTTATTAATGCTATTATAATTATTATTCAATATTATAATAATTATTTAATGCTTTTATTATTATTCAATACTATTATTATTATTATTCAATACTATTATTATTATTATTCAATACTATTATTATTATTTAATGCTCTTATTATTATTCAACACTATTATTATTATTATTATTCGATATTATTATTATTATTCAACACTATTATTATTATTATTCAACACTATTATTATTATTTAATGCTATTATTTAGCTGCTAGCTGCTGTGTACTGTTGGTTGGGCTGTACAAGGAAGCAAGGTTAGCTATTGTTGTCTTACCCATTGTTGTCTTAACTAGCTCTCCCAATCAACACCTGTGATTGCTTTACGCCTCGCTTTATGTCTTTCTCAAATGTCAATATACCTTGTATATTGTTGTTAAGGATAGTTATCATTGTTTTAGTTTACTGCGGAGCCCCTAGTTCCACTCAACATGCCTCAGATACCTCCTTTGTCCCACCTCCACACATGCGGTGACCTCACCCAGCATAACTAGTACGTCCAGAGATGCAACCTCTCTTATCGTCACAAAATGCCTGGGTTTATCTCCACTGTACCCGCACCTCACCATACCCCTGTCTGTACATTATGCCCTGAATCTATTCTACCACGCCCAGAAATCTTCTCCTTTTATTCTCTGTCCCCAATGCACTAGACAACCAGTTTTGATAGCCTTTAGCAGTACCCTCATCCTACTCCTCCTCTGTTCCTCAGGTGATGTGGAGATTAACCCAGGCCCTGCGTTTCCCCGGGCACTCTCATTTGTTTGGCCTAGCGTCGTCCGGGTTAGGGAGGGCTTGGCCGGTAGGGATATCCTTGTCTCATCGCGCATCAGCGACTCCTGTGGCGGGCCGGGCGCAGTGCGCGCTAACCAAGGGAGCCGGGTGCATGGTGTTTCCTCCGACACATTGGTGCGGCTGGCTTCCGGGTTGGAGGCGCGCTGTGTGAAGAAGCAGTGCGGCTTGGTTGGGTTGTGTTTCGGAGGACGCATGGCTTTCGACCGTCGTCTCTCCCAAGCCCGTACGGGAGATGTAGCGATGAGACAAGATAGTAATTACTAGTAATTGGATACCACGAAAATTGGGGAGAAAAGGGGGTAAAAAATATATATACATATATATATGTAAATTAAATAAGTAAATAAATACAGTATGGTGATGAGGAAGATTGGATGGGCTATTTACAGATGAGCTAGGTACAGGTGCAGTGATCTGTGAGCTGCTCTGACAGCTGGTGCTTAAAGCTAGTGAGGCAGGTAAGAGTATCCAGCTTCAGAGATTTTTGCAGTTTGTTCCAGTCATTGGCAGCAGAGAACTGGAAGGAGAGGAAGAATTGGCTTTGAGGGTGACCAGTGACCAGTGAGATATACCTGCTGGAGCGCGTGCTACGGGTGGGTGCTGCTATGGTGACCAGTGAGCTGAGATAAGGTGGGGTTTTACCTAGGAGAGACTTGTAGATGACCTGGAGCCAGTGGGTTTGGCGACGAGTATGAGGCGAGGGCCAGCCAACGAGATCATACAGGTCGCAGTGGTGGGTAGTATATGGGGTTTTGGTGACAAAACAGATGGCACTGTGATAGACTGCATCCAATTTGTTCAGTAGAGTGTTGGAGGCTATTTTGTAAATGACATCGCTGAAGTCGAGGATTGGTAGGATGGTCAGTTTTACGAGGGTATGTTTGACAGCATGAGTGAAGGATGCTTTGTTGCGAAATAGGAAGCCGATTCCAGATTTAATTTTGGATTTCAATTTCTGATTGTAGCTGCAATGTAAACTATGATTTATACCTGAAATATGCACATTTTTCGAACAAAACATAGATTTATTGAATAACATGTCATAAGACTGTCATCTGATGAAGTTGTTTGTTGGTTAGTTTGGTTGGTTCGTGGGTAGTTAGGTTGGCTTTGTGCATGCTACCTGTGCTGTGAAAAATGTCTGTCCTTTTTTGTATTTGGTGGTGAGCTAACATAAATATACGTGCTGTTTTTGCTGTAAAACATTTTAAAAATCGGACATGTTGGCTGGATTCACAAGATGTGTACCTTTCATTTGCTGTATTGGACTTGTTATTGTGTGAAAGTTAAATATTTAAAAAATATATATTTTGAATTTCGCGCCCTGCACTTGAGCTGGATGTTGTCATATTGTGGGCGGCCTCCGGCTTGCAGCCAGAAGAAGTTAATGCAATCGCCGTGTTAGAATTCTAAAAATAACTTCAGTACGACATGCACCTTACGTTATAGCGAGAGAGCGCCCAAAATCTGGGCGCAAACTAATAGTAAACATGTTCGACAGATATATGAAATAACATCATAAATGGGTCCTACTTTTGATGATCTTCCATCAGAATGTTGTACAAGTGGTCCTTCGCCCAGAACAATCGTTGTTTGGTTTTAGAATGGCCTTTTTCCCTCTCGAATTACCAAGCAAAACTAGCCAAGTGGCGCTAAGCTCTCCTTCGTGAACAAACGCAGAGAACGCAACACGCCTAAACTCCCGAAAAAATTTCAATAATCGGATAAAACTATATTGAAAAAACATACTTTACGATGATATTATCACCTTTATCAAATAAAATCAAAGCCGGAGATATTAGACGTCTATAGCGAATGCTTTTCAGAAGCCAATACTGATGACCTTTATGCGCATCCTGAACAAAGGAATTCGAGGGTCATGTCATTCCAAGCTCTCACTTTTGACCATAGAAATACCTAGAAACCCCATTTCACCTCTCACAGCCTATTTACATCTCGTGGAAGGCGTATGAAGTGCATGTATACTAATAGATTTCAAGCACATTTATAGGCAGGCCCTGGAACAGAAACTCGATTTCAGATTTTTCACTTTCTGACAGGAAGTTTGCTGCAAAATGAGTTATGTTTTACTCACAGATATAATTCAAACGGTTTTAGAAACTTGAGAGTGTTTTCTATCCAATAGTAATAATAATATGCATATTGTACGAGCAAGAATTGAGTACGAGGCCGTTTGAAATGGGCACCTTTCATCCAAGCTACTCAATACTGACCCTGCAGCCATAAGACGTTAATGAATCGTAAATATTGGCTGGATTCACAAGATGTTTGTCTTTCATTTGCTGTACACCATGTATTTTTCATAAATGTTTTATGTTGAGTATTTAGGTATTTCAATTTGGTCTCTGTAATTCTTCTAGCTGCTTCGGTGCTATTTCCGATTGTAGCTGCAATGTAAAACTATGATTTATACCTCAAATATGCACATTTTTCGAACAAAACATAGATTTATTGTATAACATGTTATAAGACTGTCATCTGATGAAGTAGTTTCTTGGTTAGTTTGGTTGGTTCTTGGTTAGTTTGGTTGGTTTTGTGCAAGCCACCTGTGCTGTGAAAAATGTCTGTGCTTTTTTGTATTTGGTGGTGAGCTAACATAAATATACGTGGTGTTTTCGCTGTAAAACATTTTAAAAATCGGACATGTTGGCTGGATTCACAAGATGTTTATCTTTCATTTGCTGTATTGGACTTGTTAATGTGTGAAAGTTAAATATTTAAAAAAAAAAATTTGGGGAATTTTGCGCCCTGCACTTGGACTGGCTGTTGTCATATTGTGCCCGATTTCGGGCTTGCAGCCCAAAGAAGTTAACACAGTATCCAACGAAGGGCCAGAGGTATACAGAATGGTGTCGTCTGCGTAGAGGTGGATCAGGGAATCACCAGCAGCGAGAGCGACATCATTGATGTATACAGAGAAGAGAGTCGGCCCGAGAATTGAACCCTGTGGCACCCCCATAGAGACTGCCAGTGGTCCGGACAACAGGCCCTCCGATTTGAGTAGTTGGTGAACCAAGCGAGGCAATCATTTGAGAAATCAAGGCTGTTGAGTCTGCCAATAAGAATGTTGTGATTGACAGAGTCGAAAGCCTTGGCCAGGTCGATGAATACGGCTGCCTGCACAGTAATGTCTCTTATCGATGGCGGTTATGATATCGTTTAGGACCTTGAGCCTGGCTGAGGTGCACCCATGACCAGCTCTGAAACCAGATTGCATAGCGTAGAAGGTACGGTGGGAATCGAAATGGTCGGTAATCTGTTTGTTAACTTGGCTTTCAAAGACCTTAGAAAGGCAGGGTAGAATAGATATAGGTCTGTAGCAGTTTGGGTCTAGAGTGTCTCCCGCTTTGAAGAGGGGGATGACTGCAGCAGCTTTCCAATCTTTGGGGATCTCAGACAATACGAAAGAGAGGTTGAACAGGCTAGTAATAGGGGTTGCAATAATATAGGCAGATAATTTTAGAAAGAGAGGGTCCAGATTATCTAGCCCGGCCGATTTGTAGGGGTCCAGATTCTGCAGCTCTTTCAGAACATCAGCTATCTGGATTTAAGTGGGGGAGGTTTGGGCGAGTTGCTGTGGGGAACGCAGGGGTAGGGGTAGCCAGGTGGAAAGCATGGCCAGCTGTAGAAAAATGCTTATTGAAATTCTCAATTATTGTGGATTTATCAATAGTGACAGTGTTTCCTAGCCTCAGAGCAGTGGGCAGCTGGGAGGAGGGGCTCTTATTCTCCATGGACTTTACAGTGTCCCAGAACTTTTTTTAGTTTGTACTACAGGTTGCAAATTTCTGTTTGAAAAAGTTAGCCTTAGCTTTCCTAACTGCCTGTGTATATTGGTTCCTAACTTCGCTAAAAAGTTGCATATCACGGGGGCTATTCGATGCTAATGCAGAACGCCACAGGATGTTTTGTGCTGGCCAAGGGCAGACAGGTCTGGAGTGAACCAAGGGCTATATCTATTCCTAGTTCAATTTTTTTGGTGAGGTGGTGAGGAAGGCACTTTTAAAGAATAACCAGGCATCCTCTACTGGCGGGATGAGGTCAATGTCATTCCAGGATACCCCGGCCAGGTCAATTAGAAAGGCCTGTTCGCAGAAGTGTTTAAGGGAGTGTTTGACAGTGATGAGGGTTGGTCGTTTGACCGCAGACCCATTACGGATGCAGGCAATGAGGCAGTGATTGATGAGATCTTGGTTGAAAGAGGTGTATTTGAGGTGTAGGTGTATTTGTACAGCAGAGGTGTATTTGGAGGGCGAGTTAGTTAGGATGATATCTATGAGGGTGCCCGTGTTTACGGATTTGGGGTTGTACCTCGTAGGTTCATTGATAATTTGTATGAGATTGAGGGCATCAAGTTTAGATTGTAGGATGGCCGGGGTGTTAAGCATGTCTCAGTTTAGGTCACCTAGCAGCACGAGCTCAAAAGACAGATGGGGGGGCAATCAATTCACATATGGTGTCCAGGGCACAGCTGGGGGCAGAGGGTATACCACCCACCACTGCGACCTGTATGCTATAATCGGCTGGCCCTCGCTACATATTCGTCGCCAGACCCACTGGCTCCACGTCATCTATACGTTTTTGCTAGGTAAACCTCCGCCTTATCTCAGCTCACTGGTCACGATAACAACACCCACCCGTAGCATGCGCTCCAGCAGGTATATCTCACTGGTCATCCCCAAAGCCAACACCTCCCTTGGCTGCCTTTCCGTCCAGTTCTCTGCTGCCAATGACTGGAACGAATTGCAAAAATCGCTTAAGCTGGAGACTTATATTTCCCTCACTAACTTTAAACATCAAAATTGTAATTACTTGCTACTATGGCCTATATATTGCCTTACCTCCTGACGCCATTTGCTCACACTGTATGTAGACTTTATTTTTTTCTATTGTGTTATTGACTGTACGTTTGTTTTTCCCATGTGTGTTGTTGTTTGTGTCGCACTGCTTTGCTTTATCTTGGCCAGGTTGCAGTTGTAAATGAGAACTTGTTCTCAACTGGCCTACCTGGTTAAATAAAGGTGAATTAATTAATAAATAAATAAAGATCTTTGCTTGTGTGTGTGTGTGTGTGTGTGTGTGTGTGTGTGTGTGTGTGTGTGTGTGTGTGTGAGAGAGACAGGTGCGTGTGTGTGTGTGTGTGTGTGTGTGTGTGTGTGTGTGTGTGTGTGTGTGTGTGTTTGTGTGTGTGTGTGTGTGTGTGTGTGTGTGTGTGTGTGTGTGTGTGTGTGTGTGTGTGTGTGTGTGTGTGTGTGTGTGTGTGTGTGTGTGTGTGTGTGTGTGTGTGTGTGAGAGACAGATATGTGTGTGTGTGTGTGTGTGTGTGTGTGTGTGTGTGGTGTGTGTGTGCACAAGAGAGAATGTGTGTGATATCTACCATGTCTTTGGTTCAGATCTCCTGGCCGGTATCCCTGTACAACGCTCTTCCAAAGGTAGCAGTCAGGCGCCCAGCCTGACAGCCTCTACGCTCAGCCTTCATGTCCCGTTTTGAGGTTAAAGCACAGTTTGATCAATGGATTGGGCCTCCCTACGGTCACCCTCTGATCAAGCATCACCACGTATGAAATACGTGTGTGAGATGTGTATATGTGGGGGGGTGGGGTGGCGGTGTGTGTGTGTGTGTGTTTTTGTCAGACAGAGGTGTTTGAGTGTGCGTGTGTGTGTCTTCTCTTCTTTGTGTCTGGGGCTCCCAAGGGGTTTCTTTTGAAGACTTAGACCCCAATTATGGACCATCTGAGCGGCACAGATAGGAGCAGATAAGATGGCTCTACACATAAGACCCTGGGCTGAGAGTGTGTGTTTGTGTGTGTGTGTGTGTGTGTGTGTGTGTGCTCCACAGTGTGGAGGCTCAGTCACCAAATGGCACACAATTTCCTACGCATTGCACTTCCCTATGGGCCCTGGTCAAAAGTAATGCACTATATAGGGACTAGGGTGCCATTTGGGACACACATGAGCCTCGTTTAACCCCTCACAGTGAATCTGAATGGGTCTCAATATTCTCAGTTTAACCCCTCACAATGAATCAGAATGGGTCTCAATAATCTCAGTTCAACCCCTCACAGTGAATCAGAATGGATCTCAATAATCTCTGTATAAACCCTCACAGTGCAGTGCTGTTTGCACTTTGTGATAATTTCGTTCCCAAATTAAACTGTCTCGTACTCAATTCTTGCTCGTACAATATGCATATTATTAGTACTATGGATAGAAAACACTCTCTAGTTTCTAAAACCGTTTGAATTATATCAGTGAGTAAAACAGAACTCGAGTTGGAGCAATTTTCCTATGAGGAAGTGAGAAATCTGAAATCTGCAGGCTGTTCTGAGGTCGGTTTATTAATTTGCATGTATTCTATTGGTTGAGATGCACTGCATACGCCTTCCCCTGGATGTCAGCGAATAGTGAGAATTGAAATGGAGTTGCTAGGCAGATCTGAGGCCTTATAAATGGGCTGGCAACGTGGTGTACTCTCTTTTTTCCCTTCGCCATGACGCAAGACAGACCTCAGGATGTTGTTCTAGAAAGCTCCCGTTATAGCCCTTAGATATATCCGGCTCTGATTTTATTCGATATAGGTGTTAAAGACATCATATTGTTGTTATTTTAAACCGAGTTATATCAGTTTATATCAGTATATTGCGATTTTCGGGTATTTATTTGTGCTGCGTTCTAGGGAGTTGGACACGTCTGGCCCACATGGCTAATGTTTACTGCTAATTCCAACGTTGAAGGCGACAATCTACAACCGAGCAACGATTCTTTTGGAAAAAGGACAACTTGCCCAAGATTCTGATGGGAGCTCATCAAAAAGTAAGAACTATTTATGATGTTAATTCGTTGTTCTGTTGAAAAATGTAAAACTCATATTCCGCCATTAATTTCGGTGCGGTCTCGCTTTAACGCACGCTGTATGTCGTAGTAACGTTCATTTTAAAAATCTAACACAGCGATTGCATTAAGAACTAATGTATCTTTCATTTGCTGTCCAACCTGTATTTTTTAGTCAAGTTTAGGATTAGTTACTGATTAGATTAGGTGCCTCTCCCAAGATTTCCCCCGACATATTGTTGGCAGCTTGGCTACTTTTCTTATTGTATAACCACGATTTGTGCCGCTAAATATGCACATTTTCGAACAAACTCTATATGTATTGTGAAATATGATGTTATAGGACTGTCATCGGAAGAAGTTTGAGAAGGTTAGTGATAAAATTAATATCTTTTGCTGGTTTATTCGTTATCGCTATTGTTGGCCTGAATCAATGCTGTTGTGTGGTTGGCTATTGTAGTAAGCTAATATAATGCTATATTGTGTTTTCGCTGTAAAACACTTAAAAAATCTTAAATATTGGCTGGATGCACAAGATCTTTGTCTTTCATTTGCTGTACGCTGTGTATTTTTCAGAATGTTTTATGATGAGTATTTAGTTAATTCACGTTGGTCTCTGTAGTTATTCTAGTTGCTTTGGTGAGAGTTGTGATGGTGGCTGCAATGGTAAACTATGATTTGTACCTGAAATATGCAAAATTTTCTAACAAAACATATGCTATACAATAAATATGTTATCAGACTGTCATCTGATGAAGTTGTTTCTTGGAGTGTGGCTATTTATATCTTTATTTGGTCGAAATTGTGATAGCTACCTATGCAGGAAAAAAATGGTGGGAAAAAAGTTGTGTCTTTTGCTATCGTGGTTAGCTAATAGAGTTACATATTGTGTCTTCCCTGTAAAACATTTTAAAAATCAGAAATGATGGCTGGATTCACAAGATGTGTATATTTCATCTGGTGTCGTGGACTTGTGATTTAATGATATTTAGATGCTAGTATTTACTTGTGACGCTATGCTAGGCTATGCTAGTCAGCTTTTTTACTGATGGGGGTGCTCCCGGATCACTACAGAGAGCAATGTGAATTACCTAAATACTCATCATAAAACATTTCTGAAAAATACATACATATACAGCAAATGAAAGACAAAGATCTTGTGAATCCAGCCAATATTTCAGATTTTCTAAGTGTTTTACAGCGAAAACACAATATAGCATTATATTAGCTTACTACAATAGCAAACCACACAACAGCATTGATTCAAGCAAAAAATTGCGATAACGTATAAACCAGCAAAATATATTAATTTTTTCACTGACCTGCTCAGAATTCTTCAGATGACAGTCCTATAACATCATATTACACAATACATATAGAGTTTGTTCGAAAATGTGCATATTTAGCGGAACAAATCGTGGTTATACAATGAGAAAAGTAGCCAAGCTGCCAACAAAATGTCGGGAGAAATCTTGGGAGAGGCACCTATTCTAATCGATAACTAATCATAAACTTGACTAAAAAATACAGGTTGGACAGCAAATGAAAGATACATTAGTTCTTAATGCAATCGCTGTGTTACATTTTTAAAATTAACGTTACTACAACATACAGCGTGCGTTAAAGCGAGACCGCACCGAAATTAATGGCGGATTATGCATTTTACATTTTTCAACAGAACAACGAATTAACAGCATAAATTGTTCTTACTTTTTGATGTGCTTCAATCAGAATCTTGGGAAAGTTGTCCTTTGTCCAAAAGAATCGTTGCTCGGTTGTAGAATGTAGTCTTCAACGTTGCAAATAGCAGTAAACATTAGCCATGTGGGCCAGACATACCCAACTCCCTAGAACGCAACACAAATAAATACCCGAAAGTCGCAATATACTGACATAAACTGATATAACTCGGTTTAAAATAACAACATTATGATGTCTTTAACAGCTATATCGAATAAAAACAGAGCCGGATATATCTAAGGGCTATAACCAGAGCTTTCTAGTATGACATGCCAAGGTCCTTCCTGCGTCAGAGCGAAGTGAACAAAGACCGGACCCTTCGTTCCCATGCCATTTATAACCTCTCAGATCTGCCTAGAGACTCCATTTCAGATCTCACTATCGCTGACATCCAGGGGAAGGCGTATGCAGTGCATCTCAACCAATAGAAGACAGGCAAATTAATAAACTGACCTGGGAACAGCTTGCAGAATTCAGCATTCTCACATCCACATAGGAAAAAGGCTCTAACTCGAGTTCTGTTTTACTCACAGATATAATTCAAACGGTTTTAGAAACTAGAGAGTGTTTTCTATCCAATAATAATATTAATATGCATATTGTACGAGCAAGAATTGAGTACGAGGCAGTTTAATTTGGGAACGAAATTATTACAAAGTGAAAACAGCACCCCCTATTGAGTAGAGGTTAAATGAGTTACAGTAATATACTTTGGCTAATCATTTACATTATGGTATGGAACATTTTTCCTGGACAATTACTCTAATGTCAAGCTTCATGGATGAGTAGTCAAGTAGGGCTCTATTCAATCAGATCCGCTTTAGCCAACATTCGGATAAATGTGCAAACGCTGATTTCTCACATAGATGTACATCTTAAATCAGGTTAGAAAAAATATTGCTATCTAGAACCTAAAAGGGTTCTTTTGCTGTCCCCATATGAGAACCCTTTGAAGAACCCTCATTGGCTCCACATAGAACTCAATTGGGTTCCATGTAGAACCCTTTCCCCAGAGTGTTCTACATGGAACCCAAAAATGTTCTCCCTGGAAACAAAAAGGGTTCTACCTGGAACCAAAGAGGGGTCCCCTGTGGGGACAGCCAAATAACCCTTTTGGAACCCTGTTTTCTAAGATCAGACCAGTAATTTTTGCCTAAGACCCCTAGAGTTTAGCGAGTGCAGCAATATTAGCAGGCTAGTTATTGGTTTTGTAACAGTACAAATTATTTTCATATGGTGCCTTTCTTCACGTTACATTGTGTAGATTCTCAGTACCCTCCATTGGGGGTGCTTTGAGCCAAAAGGGGTCCCCTAAATGGACCTCCAGAAATTACCTCATTGTATAGAAAGAGGCACATCTCTACTCTCCATTGCTGTGTTTTATCATCATATTGTATTTAATACTCTGTCTCAGTCTGTCAAGGAAAGGCAATAGCAACTTATGGATCAACAAGCTCTCACAGTCTCACGTCAGAATTAGACATTCATCCATGTTTCTCAAACGTCAAATTTCAAAGTTGTTACAAACGTAAAAGGTCAAAGTGTTTAAGGTTAAGTTTAGGCATTAACTCTGAATTTTTAATGATAGGGTTATGTTTAGGCATTAACTCTGAATTTTTAAAGATAGGGTTAAGTTTAGGCATTAACTCTGAAATCTTAAGGTTAGGTATTAACTCGGAATGCTTAAAAAACATTTTCTATCACTGGATTCGAACGTTCAACCTTTGGCACCAGAGGCAGATGCTTACATGAAAAGTAGCAGCGCTCACTGTAGCCCCTAGTGGCTGGTTTCCATTTTATCTCCCGACGCACTCAAACATGGATGGATGTCAAATACTAGTTTATATCACAGGTGACCTGGCTGTATGGATTACATGTCACTGCACATATTAATGCCATGTGCAGTACTGGAGGAATTCTTCGAAGCCACAAATCCATTAATATTCATGGCAGTGAAGAATACAGTATATATTGCAAGGGATACAGGTCGATCGTCGTCTGCTGCTCCTAACCAGACAAAATGACGAAAAAAACTGTGAAAGAATGAGGAGTTTTACACAACATTAAAGGCACCATCTGTAATAGGTTTTTCAGCCAAAGGTGAAAAACCTTTATCTGTATGTGCACATCTGTAGAATGTTTATGTATATATTTTTTTTTCTTTAGTGTTTTGTTTTAAATATTAAGCGGATAAGCAATTTGCCACATGAATATATTGTCTGTTTTGTGTGACAATGTCTGTCCATGTTGTCTACAGACAGGTAAACATGCTAATGCATGCTACTACTACTTAATAATAATAATAATAATAATAATAATGATAATAATGCAGAGGCTAGATGTAGCTACGCAGTTGGTCTGTAGAATTACGTTTTCTTCTGTTTGCTTTGTGTGAGTTATTTGCTACATTGTCACTGTATTTTTGTTTGTTCTGGCAGTGGTATGACAAAAACATTTTCTTTTTCAGATAAGAAATAAATACAGATACATATACACATACAGATAAAGAACTACATTTTTAAAGAAAATAAGATACACATACAGATAAAGATACACATACAGAGATACACATACAGATACACATACAGATAAAGAAATAAATACAGATACATATACACATACAGATAAAGAAATACATTTTTAAAGAAAATAAGATACACATACAGATAAAGATACACATACAGATAAAGAAATAAATACAGATACATATACACATACAGGTAAAGAAATACATTTTTAAAGAAAATAAGATACACATACAGATACACATACAGATAAAGAAATACATTTTTAAAGAAAATAAGAAAAAAATACATATTAAAAAAATAAAAATAATCCTGATTCTTACATTTGGACGGATAGACAGAAATAGTCCCGAAAGGCACAGTGAAAACAAACTCAAGAGGATTTGATCATGGAGTTCTGTTGTCTCAGGCCCAGTTACAGACAGACACTTTGCTCACATTACATTAAACACAATGGTATTACTCTGGTATTATTCAAATTGTATGGGACAGTCTATACTGACAAACCAACCTATAGTCAACCCATTCTTACACAACACCAGTCTCTCATTGCCAAAGCCAAAACGCAGACAACAAATACAGAAGGCACTTTCTACCACGTGAAAAGATTGAAAACCAAAGTACCTCGTTTTAACGAGAACTGTCTGAAAAGGCTAACGAAATGTTGTAAATCTGAAAAGGACATTAGATTGTGATGCGCAAGTACAATGGCAAATGTGCATTTAATAATTACAGTAGCCCTGGTAACTAATAACCTAGGTGATTATCATAGTTCTTCTATACTGAGTGCCCGCTCAACTAAACTTCCTACATGATGAAATGCCCTTACAAGGCATTTCTAAGTTATATTCTTCCCAAAATCAATGGGTATATATCATTAAAATTTTACAGCATTAAAGATTGTACCTACAATACCATATCGATAACTAATTAGTTTACATCTTTAGGTACATTTACACAATAATAAACAGTATTTCACTGTATAATTCACCAAAATGTAATAAGCAGCCAATCAAATCAAGCAGCTCCAAATGCCCAGGGAGCCAATCAGGTATTCTCTCAGATGGTGTTTACTTAGTTGTTGTGTATTTGTGTGTTTTTAAAGAAGCTGTGGATGTTCCCCTTCAGGGGGGCAGATGGGTGGAACAACCAGGGGAGCATGGGAGGCCTGAAGAACAGCTGGCTGAAACAAAACAAAGTCACATTCACGAGTCAGATGAAAAACTTTATTTGAAGACATGCAATCTCCCCTATGGTTTCCAAGTCTTCTGAGGGTTTGCATTGTTGTTAATGCTTGTTGAGCTAGTGTCTACAGTACAGTACTGCAAATGACCAAATATATCAATTTTGGTGTGAATTCATTCTTCCAGGACCACACTATTGGTTTACCTTGACCACGTATCAAATTAAGTCTCTTGAGGGTGTCCTAAAATGTGCACCATACTCCTGATAAGTGGGCCAGCTGATATCCTGGACCAGCTAAAAGATCCTCCCTGTACCAGACGGCATTTCATTTTAAATTGTATTTATTTAGCAAGCAAGAGGAGGAAACTTAAAATTCAACACACTCACCCCTGATGACCGACTGATATACAACTGCCGCCAACTCCAAGCCAAGGTGACTGTGCTCCTCACCACAATGCAGTCAGAGGGACATGGCATCAGAACCGCAGATGCCACCTTTATTTTAGCACAAAAGAGCACACACACATGCACGCACACACACACACACACACACACACACTTCAAAAAAGAGAAAGGGAAAGGATAACAAAGAGAAGAAAGTGGTAGCAGAAGAAAAAGTAGTATGAGAGAGAGACATAGAAATCAATAAACATAACAGGGAGACTATCACAAGTGTTTTCAGTAAAGCCTGGGGCTGTGCAGCCGAGTGGTGAGAGAAAAAGCAGGCATTGCAGACGACCTGGAACACTCAAGGGTCTCAGAGTCACTGTGTGTGTGCTCTATTTCCTTTCTCTTTCACTTCAATTACTTCCTTCTAAGCTGATATGGAATTGATTTAAGAAGGTCATAGCATGGATCATTTAGCTATTTGATTTGCAATTTTAGGACCCCTTTAGGTATCAAACAAATATATTTAAAACATATTCATCAAATATTGAATTTGGCCTTTACAGCTACAGCCCATAGGAACATGTGAATAACACATTCACAAATGGTAAAAAAGACAGGAATAAGGTTTTGAAGTGACTGTCCTATATCTAGGAGATATAAGAAAGCTCAGGAAATATATATATTCTACAATGTAGAAAACTTTGACTGTATATATATATATGTATATACAGTAACAGTCAAAGTTTTCTACATTGTTGAATATATATATATATTTCCTGATCTTTCTTATATCTCCTAGATATAGGACAAACACTTCAAAACCTTATTTCTGTCTTTTTTACCATTTATGAATGTGCATATATATATATATGTATATACAGTACAAGTCAAAGGTTTAGACACACCTACTCATTCAAGGGTTTTTCTTTATTTTTACCATTTTGTACATCGTAGAATACTAGCGAAGGCATCAAAACTCTAACACATATGGAATCATGTAGTAACCAAGAAAGTGATAAACAAATCAAAATATATTTTAGATTTTGGATTCTTCAAAGAAGCCACCATTTGCCTTGATGGCAGCTTTGCACACTCTTGGCATTCTCTCAACCAGACTCATGAGGTAGTCACCTGGAATGCTTCCAATTAATGTGCCTTGTTAAAAGTTAGTTTGTGGAATTTCTTTCCTTATTAATGCGTTTGAGCCAATCAGTTGTGTTGTGATAAGGTAGGGATGGAATACAGATGATAGCCCTATTTGGTGAAGACCAAGTTCATATTATAGCAAGAACAAATATAACAAATAAGCAAAGAGAAACGACAGTCCATCATTACTTTAAGACATGAAGGTCAGTCAATGCGTAAAATTTCTAAAACGTTGAAAATTTCTTTAAGAGCAGTTGCAAAAACCATCAAGCGCTATCATGAAAATGTTTCTCATGAGGACTGCCACAGAAAAGGAGAACCGAGGGGATACGTTCATTAGAGTTACCAGCCTCAGATTGCAGCCCAAAGTAACAGACACATCTCAACATCAACTGCGAGACTGCGTGAATCAGGCCTTCATGGTTGAATTGCTGCAAGGACATCAATAAGAAGAAGAGACTTGCTTGGGCCAAGAAACACGAGCAATGGACATTAGAGCGGTGGAAATCTGTCCTTTGGTCTGATGAGTCCAAATGTGAGATTTTTGGTTCCAACCGCTGTGTCTTTGTGAGACAGAGAGTAGGTGAATGGATGATCTCCGCATGTGTGGTTCCCACTATGAAGAATGGAGGAAGAGGTGTGATGGTGTTGGGGTGTTTTGCTGTTGACACTGTCTATGATTTATTTAGAATTCAAGACACACTTAACCAGCATGGCTACCACAGCATTCTGCAGCGTTAAGCCATCCCATCTGGTTTGCGCTTAGTGGGACAATCATTTGTTTTTCAACAGGACAATTACCCAAAACACACCTCCCGGCTGTGTAAGAGCTATTTGACCAAGAAGAGTGCTGTATCAGATGACTTGGCCTCCACATTTACCAGGGCAATCAATTGCAATATCCGTACTGTGAGACACCTAAGACAGCGCTACAGGGAGACAGGACGGACAGCTGATCGTCCTCGCAGTGGCAGACCACGTGTAACAACACCTGCATAGGATCGGTACATCCAAACATCACACCTGTATGACAGGTACAGGATGGCAACAACAACTGCCCGAGTTACACCAGGAACGCACAATCCCTCCATCAGTGCTCAGACTGTCCACAATAGGCTGAGAGAGGCTGGACTGAGGGCTTGTAGGCCTGTTGTAAGGCAGGTCCTCACCAGACATCACCAGCAACAACGTCGCCTATGGGTACAAACCCACCGTTGCTGGACCAGACAGGACTGGCAAAAAGTGTTCTTCACTGACAAGTCATGGTTTTGTCGGATGGTCGGATTCACGTTTATCGTCAAAGGAATGAGCATTACACTGAGGCCTGTACTTTGGAGCGGAATCGATTTGGAGGTATAGGGTCCGTCATGGTCTGGGGCGGTGTGTCACAGCATCATCGGACTGAGCTTGTTGTCATTGCAGGCAATCTCAATGCTGTGCGTTACAGGGAAGACGTCCTCCTCCCTCATGTGGTACCCTTCCTGCAGGCTCATCCTGACATGACCCTCCAGCATGATAATGCCACCAGCCATACTGCTCATTCTGTGTGTGATTTCCTGCAACATGGCCAGCGATGAGCCCGGATCTCAATCCCATTGAGAACGTCTGGGACCTGTTGGATTGGAGGGTGATGGCTAGGGCCATTCCCCCAGAAATGTCCGGGAACTTGCAGGTGCCTTGGTCGAAGAATGGGGTAACTTCTCACAGCAAGAACTGGCAACTCTGGTGCAGTCCATGAGGAGGAGATGCACTGCAGTACTTAATGCAGCTGGTGGCCACACCATATACTGACTGTTACTTTTGATTTTGACCTTCCCTTTGCTCAGGGACACATTATTCCATTTCTGTTGGTCACATGTCTGTGGAACTTGTTCAGTTTATGTCTCAGTTGTTGATTCTTGTTTTGTTCATACAAAAATATTAATTTAAATATTTAAGTTTGCTGAAAACAAACACACACCGGCTTTCCGATGCTATAGAATCTTCACAAATGTCTTACTATATGTCAAATGAAAATGTGAAAATGGCCATATCTAGGTGCTTGTTTGTCAGAAAAAAAGGTGTCATATTCTTCCTGGGGGTGTATATGAATAGATTTTATTTCATGAATAGAATAGATTTTATTTCATGTTGCTAAAACACTATCAATTCCACTTGAATAATAATGTTTTTTGTCCAATGCACAGTTAATAATTTTTCTAGCTCCTAATTTACGAAAATAACAAACATTAATATATATTAATTGTTTCAATCATGAATTACCACAAGTATGTGATTCAACAACACTGATGTCATTACCGATGAAGCGCCTACATGTTTCGAGAGGATCCACATCATAGGAGACAGCAGAAAGGTGTCAGACATTCTAGCCCTGTTTATACCTGGTGCAAACATGGGTCTTTTTTCATGTTCTGGTCCACATTCTGATTGTGCCCAAATTTCCAGAAATGGTGTTAAAATGTTTCTCTTATTTGTCCACTGTGTCTGCATTGTGACTAGATTACCTTGTCTCTTCCTTTATGCAAATTAGATCACAGCTATTCTTTAAAAAATACATGTTTTTTTTTATTATAAGACACATATTGATGTAATCGGTCAATGTTGCCACCTGTTGATGATTTTAGAGGGCAGAATATTTATTATTTCAATGGTTTTTCTGTCCAGATCTGTCATCACTTGTAAGATAGCCGGACACAATGCATCTGACTACACTCCATAGGTGGGCAGGATGATCTGATCATCGGATCACAATATGTCTTTTGATTGTCTACACCTTTCAGAAAATGTGGGCACAATCAAAATTTGGACAGGATCAGGACAAAAGTTGCATGTTAGAACCAGGTATACACAGGGCTTAAGTGTGAGAGGGTGAGCGAGAAGCGATGCAGATCACCTCCTCCTCCTTCTCCTCCTCATCCCCTCCTCCACCGTATTTTCTACCTCCTCCCCTCTTCCACCCTACCTCCCACTCCTCATCCCCTCCTCCACCCTACCTCCCTCTCCTCATCCCCTCCTCCACCCTACCTCCCTCTCCTCATCCCCTCCTCCACCCTACCTCCCTCTCCTCATCCCCTCCTCCACCCTGCCTCCCTTTCCTCATCCCCTCCTCCACCCTACCTCCCTCTCCTCATCCCCTCCTCCACCCTACCTCCCTCTCCTCATCCCCTCCTCCACCCTGCCTCCCTCTACTCATCCCCTCCTCCACCCTACCTCCCTCTCCTCATCCCCTCCTCCACCCTACCTCCCTCTCCTCATCCCCTCCTCCACCCTGCCTCCCTCTCCTCATCCCCTCCTCCACCCTGCCTCCCTCTACTCATCCCCTCATCCACCCTACCTCCCTCTCCTCATCCCCTCCTCCACGCTGCCTCCCTCTCCTCATCCCCTCCTCCACCCTACCTCCCTCTCCTCATCCCCTCCTCCACGCTGCCTCCCTCTCCTCATCCCCTCCTCCACCCTACCTCCCTCTCCTCATCCCCTCCTCCACCCTACCTCCCTCCCTCTCCTCATCCCCTCCTCCGCCCTGCCTCCCTCTCCTCATCCCCTCCTTCACCCTACCTCCCTCTCCTCATCCCCTCCTCCACCCTGCCTCCCTCTCCTCATCCCCTCCTCCACCCTACCTACCTCCCTCTCCTCATCCCCTCCTCCACCCTGCCTCCCTCTCCTCATCCCCTCCTCCACCCTACCTCCCTCTCCTCATCCCCTCCTCCACCCTACCTCCCTCTCCTCATCCCCTCCTCCACCCTACCTCCCTCTACTCATCCTCTCATCCACTTCTACCTCTTCCTTATCCTCTCTTCCACCCACTTCACATCCTCCTCCTCCTCATCCACCTCTGCGTCCTCCCCTACGCCTCCCTATTCCACCACCCCCCCAGCACCACCACCTCTTCCTCCCACCTCCCCCCTCCCTTCTTTTCCTAGAAACGCAGGGGGAAGCGATCATTAGGGGAGCAGGAGAGGAGAGTGTGTGAGCCTCCTTTCTTCCTTCTTTTCCTCACCCTTCTTTTTTCCTCCACCTGCATCTCTTTAAAAAAAAAATCCCCCCTGGTACCTCAGGGGAAGACTATCATTAGGAGGCAGGGGGAGAGTGGGTGCTGGACGGGTCACTGCTTGACTGGCTGGCTGAGAGATGTACAACTCCGTTAGGCATGGCAGACAGGACAGAGCTGCAGTGACGTGTGTGTTTGTGTGTGTGTGTGTGTGTGTGTGTGTGTGTGTGTGTGTGTGTGTGTGTGTGTGTGTGTGTGTGTGTGTGTGTGTGTGTGTGTGTGTGTGTGTGAGTGTGTGTGTGTGTGTGTGTGTGTGACGCAGCAGTAAACACGTCTGACTTGAGGCTGCGGCACCCTCCCTCTTCTCCTCCTTCACCACCTACCACATGCTCCTCCTCCACCTTCCTCCTCCACCTTTCTCCTCCTCCTCTCCTTCTGCACCACTTCCCTCTCACTCAGCTCCTGCTCCTCCTACCCTCCCAGACATCTCAAACAATTTGGTGCTGCAGGACTCGGTTCACTCCCTGGTTAATCATGATTAATGCACACAGAAAGAAACACACAGTCACAAAACCTCCCCTCTTCTTAGTGTTCCAGGATCTGATCTGATGATTAAATAGTCTATTTTTGTCATTGGAGCAGGGGTGTCATTTTCACATAGTAAATGGTTTGAAAATGAATTAACCATTTTAATTGAGTTATAACACTTGACAATTGGTCATTTCTGTGATGACTTATGACAATTATAACAATCTGTATGATGGGTAGGGACAATTACTTGACAATTACTTGAGTGAAATGGTAGAAACAATGCTATTATTTTGCAGAACACTTTTCTCAGTACAAACAGTGAAGTGCGTGTTTTTCCAACCATGCATGACTCAAGTTCTGTGATTGCTGACACTGTATTGACACGAGCATCTTTGTTGTTTATTGCAGGGAGGAATTTGAATAGCATTGAAGCAAGGTCTGTGTCCCAAATTGCCCCTTATTCCCTACATGATGCACTACTTTTTACCAGAGTCCTGTGGTCAAAAGTAGTGCACTATTTAGTGAATAGAGTGCTATTTGGGACAGACCCAAGGTTTTCTATGTGTTGCCGGCATTGAAGGAGTAAGTGTAGCCTTGTGAGTTCCGCTAGGGGAAAACAGGATGATTCATCTACTGGAATGACATGTTTTTGTAAGCACAGTTTAGCTCAGTATAGAATAAGATTTCTTGTAAACAATTAATATAAATCTGTAAGTCGATTCAAATAATTATCTTGCATAAATGCTGTCAAATGCCAATTTTACATTTAGTGAAAGGCTTTTTTAATGTGTTTCATCTTATCTGTAGCTTTTTATTCAGAAGAGTGCTGTAGAGGAGGTGTATTGCATTACTACTGTATTTACTGCTATCAGAGTGAAGAATTATACCCTGTACATTCGGGGGTCTCTATTTTCCCCCCGGGAAGAAAATAGGGCCTTATGTATTTTTTATTTTAACGCTTCGGTACTATTTTCACAAGTGTGTGGTGAATTTTGAAAACTCTTAGTACAAAACTTCCAACTGGTAACATTTGTAACGCAGCCAGTCTTACATTCAAAACCTTTCATTGTGCATTCATATTTTTGATCCAAAATATGAATGCTGTGAAATATAATGAGTACATTGGTTTAATCACCAAAACACAAAATAATGATACAGTATTTTCTCAATCTAGTCATTTTAACAACCAGTTAATTCAATAGCAACATTTTTCAAATGATATATGTTTAAAAATTGCACTTTGAATGTAGTATGCTACATCACAAAAATAACAGTACATTACACTGTGTTTTACATTATGCAACACTTGCACTACCTATTAAAATGGATTAAACATCACATGTCCATAATTTCTATCCCACGTGTGATCAAAGGTGTGATCATTGGAAACATCTTTCACAATGTATTCAAATGAAATAAATTAAAGAAACATAATGTTTAGCAGCACTAGTTTGTATCAAGCCTGTCTTGAGCATTTCGCCATAGGTTCTCATCAAAATCGCAGTAAGTATGTTAATTGTTCATGCACCTGGGGAAAAACATTTTGGCATGGCGAATCCAAGCCCGACATAGGTCTGATCCATGGTCTGAAGGAGGGTGGTATGCTCATTTATTTGTATTTATTTATTTAACCTTTATTTAACTGCGCAAGTCATATTTACCGAGGTTATCGAGGTTATCTAGCCAGCTACACTTTCAAACAAAGTCAACAACGCAGCCACTGCTAGCTAGCCTACTTCACCAGCCAGCAGTACTGTATCATTTTAATCATTTTAGTCAATAAGATTTTTCGCAACGTAACCTTAACTTTCCGAACATTCGAGACGTGTATTTGTCATTCCAATCTCCTTTGCATTAGCGTAGCCTCTTCTGTAGCCTGTCAACCAAGTGTCTGTCTATCCCTGTTCTCTCCTCTCTGCACAGACCATACAAACGCTTCACACTGCGTTGCTGCTGCCACTCTAACCTGGTGGTCCCAGCGCGCACGACCCACATGGAGTTCCAGGTCTCCGGCAGCCTCTGGAACTGCCGATCTGCGGCCAACAAGGCAGAGTTCATCTCAGCCTATGCTTCCCTCCAGTCCCTCGACTTCTTGGCACTGACGGAAACATGGATTACCACAGATAACACTGCTACTCCTACTGCTCTCTCCTCGTCTGCCCACGTGCTCTCGCACACCCCGAGAGCTTCTGGTCAGCGGGGTGGTGGCACTGGGATCCTCATCTCTCCCAAGTGGACATTCTCTCTTTCTCCCCTGACCCATCTGTCTATCGCCTCCTTTGAATTCCATGCTGTCACAGTTACCAGCCCTTTCAAGCTTAACATCCTTATAATTTATCGCCCTCCAGGTTCCCTTGGAGAGTTCATCAATGAGCTTGACGCCTTGATAAGTTCCTTTCCTGAGGATGGCTCACCTCTCACAGTTCTGGGTGACTTTAACCTCCCCACGTCTACCTTTGACTCATTCCTCTCTGCCTCCTTCTTTCCACTCCTCTCCTCTTTTGACCTCACCCTCTCACCTTCCCCCCCTACTCACAAGGCAGGCAATACGCTTGACCTCATCTTTACTAGATGCTGTTCTTCCACTAATCTCATTGCAACTCCCCTCCAAGTCTCCGACCGCTACCTTGTATCCTTTTCCCTCTCGCTCTCATCCAACACTTCCCACTCTGCCCCTACTCGGATGGTATCGCGCCATCCCAACCTTCGCTCTCTCTCCCCCGCTACTCTCTCCTCTTCCATCCTATCATCTCTTCCCTCTGCTCAAACCTTCTCCAACCTATCTCCTGATTCTGCCTCCTCAACCCTCCTCTCCTCCCTTTCCGCATCCTTTGACTCTCTATGTCCTCTATCCTCCAGGCCGGCTCGGTCCTCCCCTCCTGCTCCGTGGCTCGACGACTCATTGCGAGCTCACAGAACAGGGCTCCGGGCAGCCGAGCGGAAATGGAGGAAAACTCGCCTCCCTGCGGACCTGGCATCCTTTCACTCCCTCCTCTCTACATTTTCCTCTTCTGTCTCTGCTGCTAAAGCCACTTTCTACCACTAGAACAGTCTACAGCACCTGACCTCACCCTACTAGAATCTGAAGTCAAATGTCTACTATTTGCTGATGATTTGGTGCTTCTGTCCCCAACCAAGGAGGGCCTACAGCAGCACCTAGATCTGTCCCAACCAAGGAGGGCCTACAGCAGCACCTAGATCTGTCCCCAACCAAGGAGGGCCTACCGCAGCACCTGGGTCTGTCCCCAACCAAGGAGGGCCTACAGCAGCACCTAGATCTGTCCCAACCAAGGAGGGCCTACAGCAGCACCTAGATCTGTCCCAACCAAGGAGGAGGAGGGCCTACAGCAGCACCTAGATCTGTACCCAACCAAGGAGGGCCTACAGCAGCACCTAGATCTGTCCCAACCAAGGAGGGCCTACAGCAGCACCTAGATCTGTCCCAACCAAGGAGGGCCTACAGCAGCACCTAGATCTGTCCCAACCAAGGAGGGCCTACAGCAGCACCTAGATCTGTCACCAACCAAGGAGGGCCTACAGCAGCACCTAGATCTTCTGCACAGTTTCTGTCAGACCTGGGCCCTGACAGTAAATCTCAGTAAGACAAAAATAATGGTGTTCCAAAAAAGGACCACACATACAAATTCCATCTAGACACCGTTGCCCTAGAGCACAAAAAAATATATAACAGCCTAAACATCAGCACCACAGGTAACTTCCACAAAGCTATGAACGATCTGAGAGACAAGGCAAGAAGGGTCTTCTACGCCATCAAAAGGAACATAAAATTTGACATACCAACTTAGATCTGGCTAAAAATACTTGAATCGGTTATAGAACCCATTGACCTTTATTGTTGTGGGACAAACACCAAATTGGGACTCTGCATGCACAATTCCACGAAATGTCTTCTGTGTACAAAATAAAACACCAAATAATGCAAGCAGAGCCGAATTAGGATGATACTCGCTAATTATCTAAATCCAGAAAAGAGACGTTCAATTCTACAACCAGCTAAAATGAAGCGATTTCCAAACCTCCCATAACAAATCCATCACCTACAGAGAGATGAACCTGGAGAAGAGTCCCCTGAGCAAGCTGGTCCTGGGGCTCAGTTCACAAACATAAACAGAGCCCCAGGACAGAAACACAATTAGAATCAACCAAATCATGAGAAAACAAAAATGTAATACATTTTTGCCTAAAATGACATACCCAAATCTAACTGCCTGTAGCTTAGGCGTTGAAGCAAGGATATGCATATTCTTGATACCATTTGAAAGGAACCCTTTTGAAGTTTGTGGAAATGTGAAATGAATGTAGGAGAATATAACACATTATATCTTTTTTTGTACGATCGTCTTTGAAATGCAAGAGAAAAGCCACACATTCAGCTAGGAAGCTGGAGGTAATTTAAATGGTGTCCACAAGAGGGCAACATTGTATGTGCAAAGTTTCAGACCGATAACTTCAAGAATGAGCAAGCTACATGAAATTTAGTATAAAGTCACCCAGGTGTCCTTCACGATTTGCCCAAGTGCCTCCAAGTGGCCGAATTGGTAAATGTATACATTTTCAAGAACCTAACTATAAAAAACATAAGAAAATGCTATTCTAATAAAAAATAAAAGTTTACGCACTCCCAGGAATGTCATACATTATGGATCATTAGCTTCCCTACTTCCCTAAAATGTACTAACAGGAGACGCGACAAGAATGCTGATCCAATGTCTCCAAACACAGAAGTGAAATACTTAAGATAAGGGCCAAGTTAGCAGCCAACACTGATCCAATGTCATAAGTGAACACACCACAAACTACACACAAAGTATAAAAAAATGAAAAAATAAAAACATCCAGCTGTGATGTAGCCTGGATTCGAACCAGGTACTGCAATGTGTTAGACCACTGCACCAGTCGGGAGCTCAATGTGTATTGTATTTTGACTTTGACATGTTGTGGCTTTAAAGTGCCTTGTTTGCTATTCATAGACATATTTCATTAGGGATTAAATATATACGTATATATATATATATACAGTTGAAGTCGGATGTTTACATACATCTTAGCCAAACACATTTAAAGTCCGTTTTTCACAATTACTAACATTTAATCAGAGTAAAAATTCCCTCGTTTAGGTCAGTTAGGATCACCACTTTATTTTTTAAAATGTGAAATGTCAGAATAGTAGTAGAGAGAATGATTTATTTCAGCTTTTATTTCTTTCATCACATTCCCAGTGGGTCAGAAGTTTACATACACTCAATTTGTGTTTGGTAGCATTGCCTTTAAATTGTTTAACTTGGGTCAAACATTTCGGTTAGCCTTCTACAAGCTTTCCACAATAAATTGGGTGAATTTTTGGCCCATTCTTCCTGATAGAGCTGGTGTAACTGAGTCAAGATTGTAGGCCTCCTTGCTTGCACACACTTTTTCAGTTCTGGCCACAAACCTTCTAAGGGATTGAGGTCAGGGCTTTGTGATGGCCACTCCAAGACCTTGACTTTTGTGTCCTTAAGCCATTTTGCCACAACTTTGGAAGTATGCTTGGGGTCATTGTCCATTTGGAAGACCCATTTGTGACCAAGATTTAGCTTCCTGACTGATGTCTTGAGATGTTGCTTCAATATATCCACATAATTGTTTTTTCCTCATGATGCCATCTATTTTATGTACTGCACCAATCCCTCCTGCAGCAAAGCACCCCCACAACATGATGCTGCCCCCTCCCCCCCCGTGCTTCACGGTTGGGATGGTGTTCTTTGGCTTGCAAGCCCCCCCTTTTCCCTCCAAACGTAACGATGGTCATTATGGCCAAACAGTTCTATTTTTGTTTCAGCAGTCCAGAGGACATTTCTACAAAATGTACGATCTTTGTCCCCACGTGCAGTTGCAAACTGTAGTCTGGCTTTTTTTATGGTGGTTTTGGAGCAGTGGCTTCTTCCTTGCTGTGCGGCCCTTTAGGTTATGTCAGTATAGGACTCGTTTTACTGTGGATATAGATACTTTTGCACCCGTTTCCTCCAGGATCTTCACAAGGTCCTTTGCTGTTGTTCTGGGATTGTCTTGCACTTTTCGCACCAAAGTATGTTAATCTCTAGGAGACAGAACGCATCTCCTTCCTTTGCGATATGAGGGCTGCGTGGTCCCATGGTGTTCATACTTGTGTACTGTTGTTTCTACAGATGAACGTGGTACCTTTAGGCATTTGGAAATTGCTCCCAAGGATGAACCAGACTTGTGGAGGTCAACAATTCCTTTTCTGAGGTCTTGGCTGATTTATTTTTATTTTCCCATGATGTCAAGCAAGGAGACACTGAGTTTGAAGGTAGGTCGTGATATACATCCACAGGTACACTTCCAATTGACTGAAATTATGTCAATTAGCCTATCAGAAGCTTCTAAAGCCTGTGCGGCCTTTCAGGTTATGTCGATATAGGACTCGTTTTACTGTGGATATAGATACTTTTGTACCCGTTTCCTCCAGGATCTTCACAAGGTCCTTTGCTGTTGTTCTGGGATTGATTTGCACTTTTTGCACCAAAGTACGTTCATCTCTGGGAGAGAGAACACGTCTCCTTTCTGAGCGGTATGACGGCTGCGTGGTCCCACGGTGTTTGTACAGGTGAACGTGGTACATTCAGGCATTTGGAAATTGCTCTCATGGATGAACCAGACTTGTGGAGGTCTGCAATTCTTTTTCTGAGGTCTTGGCTGATTTATTTTTATTTTCCCATGATGTCAAGCAAGGACACACTGAGTTTGAAGGTAGGTCTTGATATACATCCACAGGTACACTTCCAATTGACTGAAATTATGTCAATTAGCCTATCAGAAGCTTCTAAAGCCATGACATTATTTTCTGAAATTTTCCAAGCTTTTTTTTTTTTTTACCGTTATTTTACCAGGTAAGTTGACTGAGAACACATTCTCATTTGCAGCAACGACCTGGGGAATAGTTACAGGGGAGAGGAGGGGGATGAATGAGCCAATTGTAAACTGGGGATTATTAGTTGACCATGATGGTTTGAGGGCCAGATTGGGAATTTAGCCAGGACACCGGGGTTAACACCCCTACTCTTACGATAAGTGCCATGGGATCTTTAATGACCTCAGAGAGTCAGGACACCCGTTTAACATCCCATCCGAAAGACGGCACCCTACACAGGGCAGTGTAGGGTGCCCTGGGGCATTGGGATATTTTTTTTAGACCAGAGGAAAGAGTGCCTCCTACTGGCCCTCCAACACCACTTCCAGCAGCAAGTGGTTTAAAGGCACAGTCAACTTAGTGTATGTAAACTTCTGACACACTGGAATTGTGATACAGTGAATTATAAGTGAAATAGTCTGTCTGTAAACAATTGTTGGAAAAATGACTTGTTTTATTGTGTAACGGATGTGAAATGGCTAGCTTTCAATCGGTGACGTCACTTGCTCTGAGACCTTGAAGTAGTGGACCGATGGGTAACGATGTTTCGTGGGTGACTGTTGTTGTCTGTGTGCAGAGGGTCCCTGGTTCGCACCCGGGTCGGGGCGACAGGACGGACGTGAAGTTATACTGTTACACATGCACAAAGTAGATATCCTAACCGACTTGCCAAAACTATAGTTTGTTAACAAGAAATTTATGGAGTGTTTGAAAAACGAGTTTTAATGATTCCAACCTAAGTGTATGTAAACTTCCGACTTCAACTGTATATAAATATATAGCAACCAAAAAAAATATTTTCAAATGAATACCATGCAACCATTGAAACAACTGCATTTGTTTGGATTTGCAATATAAGATAATATAAATATTAAGACTGGTATTTCACTTACCAGTCTTAGGTAGTGTCCTCTCCTTTAGAGTGTGAGAGAGAGAGTGAGAGGGAGATAGAGTTGCAGAGAGCGAGAGAGAAGCAGGTAGAGAGAGACAGGGAGAGAGAGAGAGAGGGAGAGGTAGATAGGGTTGTAGAGAGAGAGAGGCATATATATATACATATATAGAGGTAGATAGGGTTGTAGAGAGAGAGAGGCATATATATATATATATATATATAAAGAAATAGAAAAACAGAAAGAGTGTGAGAAAGAGAGCGAGAGAACCGGGTTTGAAGGAAAGGACAGGAAATAGCACAGCAAAACAGAGAACACATTCTCTCTGCGTCTCCTCCGGCTGCTGAGCAATTGGGAGCATGGCAAGACGAGCAGTGGCGCAATGACATCAGTGGGATGGGAGCTGGAGTAAACTGTTTACAGCGCGACGTTGTCTGATTCGCCCTGGCAGAATCTAATCGCCAGCTAAACAGCCTCCGACTGCAGCCCTATGCTTTTACTTAGGTAAACACATTCACAACAACTTCACCACTCTCTCTCTTTTTAGAACATTGAAAGAGAAACAGAGCTCCACAATCACCTGACCTCAACCCAATTTAGATGGTTTGGGATGAGATGCACCGCAGAGTGAAGGAAAAGCATCCACCAAGTGCTCAGCATATGTGGGAACTCCTTCAAGACTGTTGGAAAAACATTCCAGCTGAATCTGGTTAAGAGAATGCCAAGATGGTGCAAAGCTGTCATCAAGGCAAAAGGTGGCACTTTGAAGAATCTGAAATATACAATATATTTTCATTAGTTTATCAAATTTGAATGATTTCTTATGTGTTATTTGTGCTCAGCATATATGGGAACTCCTTCAAGACTGTTTGAAAAGCATTCCAGGTGAAGCTGGTTGAGAGATTCAGGTAGAGAGCGAGAGAGAGAGAGAGAGAGAAAGAGAGAGAGAGACGAGAAAAAGTTGAGTCCAAATTTGCACCTGATGTGTCTGTCACCTGATGTGTCTGTCATTTGCACCTGATGTTTCTGGAAATCCTCTTCTAGCTCTGTCGGGAGGTCAGAATGGAATTGAATTATTGATACCACTGCTGTGCTAAGATAGCCTCTGTCCCTTTTTACCCTCCTTTACCTTCCTCTACCCTCCTCTTCCTCCACCCTCCTCTTCCTTTACCCTCCTCTTCCTCTACCCTCCACTACACTGATCTTCCTCTACCTTCCTTTACCGTTCTCTTCCTATACCCTCATCTTTCGCTTCCCTCCCCTTCCTCTATGTACCTCCACCGCTACCCTCCTCTATCCTCATCTTCCTCTACCCTCCTCTTCCACTACCATCATCTTCCTTTACCTCATCTTCCTCCACCCTCCTCTTCCTCTCCTCTCCTCTACCCTTTTCTTCCTCTACCCTCCTCTTCCACTATCCTCCTCTTCCACTATCCTCCTCTTCCACTACCATCCACATCCTCTACCTTCATCTTCCTCTACCATGCTCTTCCTCGACCCACCTCTAACCTCTAACCTCCTCTTCCTCTACCCTCCTCTTCCACAACCTTCCTCTTCCTCTACCCTGATCTTCCTCTACCTCATTTTCCTCTATACTCCTATACCCTTATCACCCTCTACCATCCTCTACCCTCCTCTTCCTCTACCATCCTCTTCCAAAACCTTCCTCTTCCTCTACCCTCCTCTTCCTCTACCATCCTCTTCCACAACCTTCCTCTTCCTCTACCCTCCTCTCCTGCAGCTCTCCTCTTCCTCTACCATCCTCTTCATTTAGTCTCTTTTTCATCGATCCTCATCTTCCTCTACTACTGTACCTCTTCCTCTACCCTCTACTTTCACTACCCTCCTATCCCTCTACCCTCCTCTTCATCTACCATCCTCTACCATCCTCTTCCTTTACTCATTTTTTCATCGACCCTCATCTTCCTCTACTACTGTACCTCTTCCCTTACCTTCCACTTTCACTACCCTCCTATTCCTCTACCCTCAATTTCCTCTACGCTCCTCTTCATCTACCCTGATCTTTCTCTACCCTCCTCTTCCTCTACGCTCCTCTTCTTCTACCCTCCTCTTTCTCTACCCTGATCTTCCTCTACCCTCCTCTCCTTCTACCTTCATCTTCCTTTACTTTCCTCTTCCTCTACGCTCCCCTTCCTCTACCTTCCTCTTCTTCTACCCTCCTCTTTCACTACCCTCCACTTACTGTATCTTAATCTTTCTCTACTCTCCTCTTCCTCTACCCTCCTCTACCCTCCTCTTCCTCTACCCTCACCTTCCTCTACCCTCCTCTTCACTCCTCTTCCTCTACCCTCTCCTTCCTTTACCATCCTTTTCCACAACATTTCCCTTCCTCTACCCTCTTCTGCCTCTACCCTCATCTTCCTCTACCCTCCTCTCCTTCCATTCTCCTCTTCCTTTACCTTCCTCTTCCTCTACCCTGCCGCTTCCCCTTCCTTCATCTTCCTTCACCCTCCTCTTCCTTCATCATCCTCTTCCTTTACCCTCTTAGCCCCTCATAAGCCTCTACCCTCCTCTTCCACTCCTCTTCCTCTATCCTCCTTTTTCTCTACCCTCCTCTACCTTCATCTTCCTCTACACTGCCCTTCCTCTACCATCCTCTTCATCTAAGCTCCTCTTCCACTACCCTCCTCTTTCTCTACCCCGATCTTCCTCTACCCTCCTCTCCTTCTACCTTCATCTTCCTTTACTCTCCTTTTCCTCTACGCTACTTTTCCACTCCCTTCCCCCTCCTCTACCTTCATCTTCCTCTACCCCCCTCTTCTTCTACCCTCCTCTTTCACTACCCTCCACTTACTGTACCTTAATCTTTCTCTACCCTTCTATTCCTCTACCCTCACCTTCATCTACCCTCCTTTACACTCCTCTTCTACCCTCTCCTTCCTTTACCGTCCTTTTCCACAACATTGCCCTTCCTCTACCCTCATCTTAATCTACCCTCCTCTTCTTCTATTCTCCTCTTCCTTTACCTTCCTCTTCCTCTACCCTGCCGCTTCCCATTCCTTCCTCTTCCTTCACCCTCTTCTTCATCTACCCTCCTCTTCCTTTACCCTCTTAGACACTTAATCCTCTACCTCCTCTTCCACTCCTCTTCCATCCTCTTCCTATACCCTCCTCTACCCTCCTCTTCCTCTACACTGATCTTCCTCTATCCTCCTTTTCCTCTACCCTCCTCTACTCTCATCTTCCTCTACACTGCTCTTCCTCTATTATCCTCTTCCTCTAAGCTCCTCTTCCACTACCCTCCCCTCCTCTACCTTCATCTTCCTCTACCCTTCACTTCTTCTACTGTCCTCTTTTACTACCCTCCACTTACTCTAATCTCCTCTTCAACTACCCTCCTCTTTCTCTACCTTCATCTTCCTCTAACCTCCTCTACCTCTATTCTCCTCTTCCTTAACCTTCATCTTCCTCTATCCTCCTTTTTCTCTACCTTCCTCTACCCTCCTCTTCCACTCCCTTCTCTTCCTTTACCCCTCCTCTATAACTACCCTCCACCTACTATACCCTCCTCTACCCTCCTCTTCCTCTACACTCTTCTTCCACTACCCTCCTCTTCCACTACCCTCCTCTTTCTTTACCCTCCTCTTTCTTTACCCTCCTCTTCCTCTACCCTGCTCTTCCTTTACCCTCCTCTTCAACTACCCTCCATCTACTCCACCCTCCTCTTCCTCTACCTTCATCTTCCTCTACCCTACTCTACCCACTTCTGAAGTATCAGCCTCCTCTTTCTCTACCCTCATCTACCTCTACCTTCCTCTATTCTCCTCTTCCTTTACCTTCCTCTTCCTTCCTCTTCCTCTACTCTCCTCTCCCTTTACCCTCGTATACCCTCATCTTCCTCTACATCCCCTTCCTTTACCTTCATCTTCCACTAACCCCCTCTTCCTCTACCTTCCTCCACCCTCCTCTTCCCCTACCCTCCTCTTCCTCTCACCTCCTCTACCTAGATTATCTTCCTTTAACTTCATCTTCCACTAACCCCCTCTTCCTCTACCTTCCTCCACCCTCCTCTTCCCCTACCCTCCTCTTCCTCTAACCTCCTCTACCTAGAAAATCTTCCTTTAACTTCATCTTCCACTACCCTCTTCTTCCATTACACTCCTCTTCCTTTATCTCTTCTACCCTCTTCTTCCTCTACCCTCCTCTACCCTCTTCTTCCTTTACCCTCTTCTACACTCATTTTCCTCTACCCTTCGCCTCCTCTACGCTGATCTTCCTCTTCCCTCTTCTTCGTTTACTCTAATGTTCCTCTACCCTCCTCTTCTACGTCCATCTTACTCTACTCTCCACTTCCTCTAAGCTCTTTCACTACTCTCCCCTCCTCTACCTTCATCTTTCTCTACCCTCCTCTTCTTCTACCGTCCTCTTTTACTACCCTCCTCTTACTCTACCCTCCTCTTCCTCTACCCTTCCCCTCCTCTTCCCTCCTCTTCCTCTACCCTCACCCTCCTCTACCTTTACCCTCATCCTCCTCTACCCCATCTTCCATTCATTTTCTTCTACCCTCCTCTTCCTCTACCCTCCTCTACCCTTTTCTTCTTTTACCCTCTTCTATCCTCCTCTTCCTCTACCCTCCTCATTCTCTACTCTCCTATATCTCTTCCTCTACCCCCCTCTACCCTTTTCTTATTTTACCCTCTTCTACCCTTCTCTTCCTCTACCTTCCTCTACCCTCCTCGTTCTCGACCCTCCTCTATCTCTTCCTCTACCCTCCTCTTCCTCTACCCTCCTCTTCCTCTATCCTCTCTGAGGAGAGGCCCGCACTGTGCTCTGATAAGACCACCCCTGAGACAGAGGTGCCAGTGTTAATACAGTGTAATGGCTTTGTTAGATGGGATCTGCTCCTTTGAAATGAAATCGTTAAAAGTATGTAATATGGGTAATATGGTATGGCTTTTTCTCCATGTCAGAGTCGTTGGTGTAATTCTCATTTTAACAAACCTACAGGATATGTAGATCATTCTGTCACGATCGTGTGGCGGATTGATGGACCAAAACGCAGCTTTTGGAAAGTAAGCCATCTTCTTTTATTTTTAAAGATGACGAAAAATAAACACGACACGAAACACTTTAACAAAACGAACAAAAACAACAAACGACCGTGAAGCTAAATAACGTTGTGCACTTACACACACAGGCTACAAACGTTCTGACATAGACAATTTCTCACAACCAATGAGAGCCTATGGCTACCCTAAATAAGGCTCCCAATCAGAGACAACCGAAATCAGCTGTCTCTAATTGGGAACTCATTCAGGCAACCATAGACGCTCCTAGACAACTAAACATACATAGACAACACTAGACACATGTACTCCACACAAACCCATATACTATACCCAACAACCCCTTTACCATAAAAACACCCAAAACCAACAAAACACAAACATTCCCCATGTCACACCCTGACCTAACTAAAATAATAAAGAAAACAAAGAATACTAAGGCCAGGGTGTGACATAACCCCCCCCTTAAGGTGCGAACTCCGGGCGCACCATTACACAGTCTAGGGGAGGGTCTGGGTGGGCTTCCATCCACGGTGGCGGCTCCGGCTCCGGTCGTGGTCCCCACGTCACCACAGTCCCCAACCACCTCCTAGGCTTCTTCCAAATAACCCCCCTCCACATTAACCCCATTGCATTAAGGGGCAGTTCCGGACTAAGGGGCAGCTCCGGACTAAGGGGCAGTACCAGGGTAAGGGGCAGTACCAGGGTAAGGGGCAGCACCAGGGTAAGGGGCAGCACCAGGGTAAGGGGCAGCACCAGGGTAAGGGGCAGCTCCGGACTGAGGAATGGCAGCTCCGGACTGAGGAATGGCAGCTCCGGACTGAGGGACTGCAGCTCCGGACTGAAGGACGGCCCATGGCTGGCTGACAGATCTGGCTGCTCATGGCTGGCTAACGGATCTGGCTGCTCATGGCTGGCTGACGGATCTGGCTGCTCATGGCTGGCTGACGGATCTGGCTGCTCATGGCTGGCTGACGGATCTGGCTGCTCATGGCTGGCTGACGGATCTGGCTGCTCATGGCTGGCTGACGGATCTGGCTGCTCATGGCTAGCTGACGGATCTGGCTGCTCATGGCTAGCTGACGGATCTGGCTGCTCATGGCTAGCTGACGGATCTGGCTGCTCATGGCTAGCTGACGGATCTGGCTGCTCATGGCTAGCTGACGGATCTGGCTGCTCATGGCTAGCTGACGGATCTGGCTGCTCATGGCTGGCTGACGGATCTGGCTGCTCCTGTCTGGTTGGCGGCTCTGGCAGATCCTGTCTGGTTGGCGGCTCTGGCAGATCCTGTCTGGTTGGCGGCTCTGGCAGATCCTGTCTGGTTGGCGGCTCTGGCAGATCCTGTCTGGTTGGCGGCTCTGGCAGATCCTGTCTGACGGACGGCTCTAGCGGCTCCTGTCTGGCTGGCGGCTCTAGCGGCTCCTGTCTGGCGGACGGCTCAGTGGGCTCATGGCAGACGGGCGGCTTTGCAGGCTCATGGCAGACGGGCGGCTTTGCAGGCTCATTGCAGACGGATGGCTCAGATGGCGCTGGGGAGACGGATGGCTCAGATGGCGCTGGGGAGACGGATGGCTCAGATGGCGCTGGGGAGACGGATGGCTCAGATGGCGCTTGGCAGACGGGCAGTTCAGTCATCGCTGTGCAGACGGCAGACTCCTGCCGGCTGAGGCGCACTGTAGGCCTGGTGCGTGGTGCCGGGACTGGTGGCACCGGGCTGGGGACACGCATCTCAGGGCTAGTGCGGGGAGCAGCAACAGGACGCACAGGACTCTGGGGACACACAGGAGGCTTGGTGCGTGGTTTAGACACTGGTGGTAAAGGGCTGGAGACACGCACCATATAGCTAGTGCGTGGAGGAGGCACTGGTGGTACTGGGTTAGGGCGGGGAGGTGGCGCCGGAAATACCGGACCGTGCAGGCGTACTGGCTCCCTTGAACGCCGAGCCTGCCCAACCTTACCTGGTTGTATGCTCCCCGTCGCCTGACCAGTGCGGGGAGGTGGAATAACCCGCACCGGCCTATGTAGGCGAACCGGGGACACCATGCGTAAGGCTGGTGCCATGTACGCCGGCCCGAGGAGACGCACTGGTGACCAGATGCGTTGGGCCGGCTTCATGACATACGGCTCAACGCTCAGTCTAGCCCGGCCGATACGTGGAGCTGAAATGTACCGAACCGGGCTATGCACGCGTACAGGAGACACCGTGCGCTCTACTGCGTAACACGGTGTCTGCCCGTACTCTCGCTCTCCACGGTAAGTACGGGAGTAGGCGCAGGTTTCCTACCTGACTTCGCCACACTCCCTTTAAGGCCCCCCCCAAGAAATTTTTGGGTTGTACTCACGGGTTTCCAGCCTTGTCTCCGTGCTGCCTCCTCATATCGCCTCCTCTCGGCTTTAGCTGCCTCCAGCTCTTCACGAGGAAGGCGATATTCTCCCGGTTGAGCCCACGGCCCCTTACCATCCAGTATCTCCTCCCATGTCCATGAATCCTGTGTAGGTAGGTCCTGTTGCCGCTTTCCATGCCGCTTGGTCCTATAATGGTGAGTAATTCTGTCACGATCGTGTGGCGGATTGATGGACCAAAACGCAGCTTTTGGAAAGTAAGCCATCTTCTTTTATTTTTAAAGATGACGAAAAATAAACACGACACGAAACACTTTAACAAAACGAACAAAAACAACAAACGACCGTGAAGCTAAATAACGTTGTGCACATACACATACAGGCTACAAACGTTCTGACATAGACAATTTCTCACAACCAATGAGAGCCTATGGCTACCCTAAATAAGGCTCCCAATCAGAGACAACCGAAATCAGCTGTCTCTAATTGGGAACTCATTCAGGCAACCATAGACTCTCCTAGACAACTAAACATACATAGACAACACTAGACACATGTACTCCACACAAACCCATATACTATACCCAACAACCCCTTTACCATAAAAACACCCAAAACCAACAAAACACAAACATTCCCCATGTCACACCCTGACCTAACTAAAATAATAAAGAAAACAAAGAATACTAAGGCCAGGGTGTGACACATTCTCCTAATAGTAATTCATGTTCTGTATACTGTATATACAGTATATATATAATTTACTCAAGAAACAGTGAAATGTGTTATATGAATCGGATAGTATACAAAGGAAGGGTTTTATTGAGATTGAAGACACATGCAGAGCCCATGTTCTAGTGGTGGTGCTCCCATCCAGTCACATGCTGGTCCCCACTGGCGACTGGGGTTCATTCCCCATGTCCACCCTTCCTAGTGTTCTCCCACTTGCCTCTCTTCCTCTGTTTCAAACTGTTTAAATAAAGTATTAAAAGAAAAAACTGAAGTCATAATGACATGATCTGATTAGCTTGTTCTTCAGTATTTGTGCAGTTTGTCAGGGTTGGGGTCAATTCAATTTCAATATCAGTCAATCCAGGAAGTACACTGAAATTCCAATGATCTTCTATACTTTTCTATGAGGAACATTTGGAATTGGAATTTGCTTTACTTTCTGAATTGACAGCAATTGAAATGGAATTAACCCCAGCTCTAGTCTCCTCAACATGTGTCTGTATGTAGCAGAGTGTCTACCCTTGTGTTTCCATCCTCTTAGTGTACCTTGACACTGCCAGAGGAACAGAGAACTTGACCTTACACGCACACACGCACACACGCACGCACGCACAGACCTTGTGTCACGGTCGTCATAATGAGGAGACCAAGGCGCAGCGTGGTAAGCGAATATAACTCTCTTTAATAAAAGAGAGAACACTGAACAGAACTAAACAAAACAACAAAACAAACCGTGAAGCAATATGGCTAGTGCAAAACAGGCAACTAAACATAGAATAACAACCCACAAAATACCCAAGGAATATGGCTATCTAAATATGGTCCCCAATCAGAGACAACGATAAACAGCTGCCTCTGATTGAGAACCAATCTAGGCAACCATAAACATATAAACACCTAGACTAGATAAAAACCCTAGACATGCAAAACCCATAGACAATACAAAAACTAAACAAACCACCCTTGTCACACCCTGACCTAACCAAATAATAAAGAAAACAAAGAATTACTAAGGTCAGGGTGTGACACCTTGCTTCCTTGTACAGCCCAACCAACAGTACACAGCAGCTAACAGCTAAATAAGAGCATTAAATAATAATGGTATAGAATAATAATAATAATAGCATTAAATAATAATAGTAGTATTGAATAGGATACCCTCCTGGCGTCTTCTCAGAACACTATATTACGTAAGATACGAGGTTGGTATTATAACACCAGGAAAAAAACATCCTTTTCCCAAAACTCTGGTCTTGATATTTTTGTAGTGTAACCTTGAAGGTAAGTTACATACACGGTAATGAGGCTACTAGCTTATTTCTCTCCCCTCGTTTTTGTAATTTATCTACAGTACTTCTCCTTTGGAAATCTTTGAGCGACAGATAACAAATTACAATGCACACAAGTTGTCATCTAAGTTGAATAGGTTTGGTTATGCTTAAGTCAGTTAGAATGTGCAATGGAAAAGTAGATTTTTATTTAACCTTTATTTAACTAGGCAAGTCAGTTAAGAACTAACTCTTCTTTACAGTGACAGCTGGTTAACTGCCAGAATTACAGATTTTTACCTTGTCAGCTCTGGGATTTGACACAGCAACCTTCCAGTTACTGGCCCTACACTCTCACCACTAGGATACCTGCAGCCCCAAACTCATTTGAATTTGAATTCAGTGGTTTGATAAGACTGAACCAGCCTTCACCTTCCTGCTGTGTGTGGTTGGTCCCTTTAAATTACATGAACTACTCAGTGTATGGTTTGTGTGTGTGTGTGTGTGTGTGTGTGTGTGTGTGTGTGTGTGTGTGTGTGTGTGTGTGTGTGTGTGTGTGTGTGTGTGTGTGTGTGTGTGTGTGTGTGTGTGTGTGTGTGTGTGTGTGTGCGCACTTTCTTGGCAATGACTGCTAGAGAGCTACTGTTAAAATATATGAAAAATCAGGTGAACGAGTTCAGACCAATCAGCAACCTAGACCTAGGACAGTAACATTTTAAGGAGATATTACATTTGAGTCATTTAGCAGACACTCTTATCCAGAGCGAGATACAGGAGCAATTAGGGTTAGCCTTGCTCAAGGGCACATCAACAGATTTTTCCCCTAGTCAGCTCGGCGATTCAAACCAGTAACCGTATTGGCCTAACGCTCTTAACATCTAGGCTACCTGCTGCCCATAGCAACAATACAAATATTTTCAGAAATATATTTTGAGATGTACAGTATATGAGATATATTGAAATCTAACAATGACTTGAACTTGTGACTCCAACCTTCCATTGATGAAGGTGGTCAGTGGCCATAGAGTTGGGTCTCGGGCTGGGGCAGGGGTCTATAGGAGCAGAGCTCGCCCAGAGGGGAAAGGGCTAAGCCAACGACGGCCCTGCCCTGGGTCTATTCCCCACTGTCCTATCCCATCACAAGGTCACAGAGAAAAGGTTTTATAATGCAGGGATTCATTGCTTATCTCAACCTGAGGCCAAGTTCACCTTCCCTCCATTAATCAGCAGACAGGGTTAGGTTGCATCCCAAATAGCACCATATTCCCTACAAAGTGCATTACTTTAGACCAGGGCTCTAAGGGTACTGGTCAAAAGTAGTGCACTATATTGGGAATAGGGTACCATTTGGGACGCAGACCTTAAAGCAGCTAGCAAAGTGGATTGGGTGTAGATTTTACACACGCCTACATCTTTCACTGGCTGGTTGGGTTAGAATTTTCCATGTAAACATATGCACATATATTTGGATCTTTCCTCCTGAAACCCAAGGTCTTTCTCTGTGTTTGAGATGGTGGTGGGTGATTTTTAGCTACGGTTGCTGTGGTTACGATGAGGTGTGCTGAGGCTATAGACAATTCTCTCTCTCTCTCTCTCTCTTTCTCTCTCTCTCTCTCTCTCTCTCTCTCTCTCTCTCTCAGTGTAATGTACCCCCTGTCTCTCTGTCACTGTCTCAAGGTGTAATGTTCTGTAAAATAGAGCATGCTCCACTAAGCGCTCGCTTTATTAGTTTTGATTTTTATAGGCAGCGATTTGTACAAATAATTTACTGTACTTCATATGTTCGATGTGGACCAGTGACTACACTCTTAGAAAAAAGGGATCCAAAAGGGTTCTTTGGCAGTCCCCATAGGAGAACCCTTTTGTTTCCAGGTCGAACCATTTCCTTGTAGGTTCTACATGGAACCCAAAAGGGTTAATCTGGAACCAAAAAAAGGGTTACTCAAAGGTTCTCTTATGGGGACAGCCATAGAACCCTTTAAGGTTCTAGATAGTACTTTTAATCTCAATCCTTGAGTAAAATCTACACCTGCACAATCCAGATGAATACTACTATTATATGAATAATTTTAAGCATCCAGCAGAAGGCTTACTGTTGCACTTAGGAAAAATTGGTTTATTGATTGATTGCATGTATTTATCCAGGTAAGTTATTGAGAAAGGCATTCTCTTTCAAAAGAAGAACCTGGAACGATAACAATGGATTCTTTCATCCCTCATGGATACTGGAACGTTAACACGTTATAGAGAAAACCTTCCCTCATGGATACTGGATTGTTGGCACATTATAGAGAAAACTGCAGAAATGTGAAATGGCATGCATGTTTTCCAATATCATAATCTATTTGTGTATATACAGTTTAAGTCTGAATTTTAAATACACCTTAGCCAAATACATTTAAACTGAGTTCACAATTACTGACATTTAACCCTTGTAAAAAATTCCCTGTCTTAGGTCAGTTAGGATCACCACTTTATTTTAAGAATGTGAAATGTCAGAGTAATAGTAGAGAGAATTATTTATTTCAGCTTTTATTTCTTTCATCACATTCCCAGTGGGTCAGAAGTTTACATACACACAAATAGTATTTGGTAGCATTCCCTTTAAATTGTTGAACTTGGGTCACAATGTTTCGGGTAGCCTTCCACAAGCACCCCACAATAAGTTGGGTGAATTTTGGCCCATTCCTCCTGACAGAGCTGGTATAACTGAGTCAGAATTATAGGTCTCCTTGCTTGCACGTGCTTTTTCAGTTCTGCCCACAAATTTTCTAAGGGTTTGAGGTCAGGGCTTTGTGATGGCCACTCCAATAACTTGACTTTGTTGTCCTTAAGCCATTTTGCAAAAACTTTGGAAGTTTGCTTCGGGTCATTGTCCATTTGGAAGACCCATTTGTGACCAAGCTTTAACTTCCTGACTGATGTCTTGAGATGTTGCTTCAATATATCCACATAATTGTCTTTCCTCATGATACCATCTATTTTGTGAAGTGCACCACTCTCTCCTGCAGCAAAGCACCCCCACAACATGATGCTGCCACCCCCGTGCTTCACGATTGGGATGGTGTTCTTTGGCTTGCAAGCCTCCCCCTTTTTCCTCCAAACATAACGATGGTCATTATTGCCAAACAGTTCTATTTTTGTTTCATCAGACCAGAGGACATTTCTCCAAAGGTACGATCTTTGTCACCATGTGCAGTTGCAAACCGTAGTCATTTTTTTATGGCGGTTTTGGAGCAGTGGCTTCTTCCTTGCTGAGCGGCGTTTCAGGTTATGTCAATATAGGACTCGTTTTACTGTGGATATAGATACTTTTGTACCCGTTTCCTCCAGCATCTTCACAAGTTCCTTTGCTGCTGTTCTGGGATTGATTTGCACATTTCGCACCAAAGTACGCTCATCTCTAGGAGAAAGTTCGCGTCTCCTTCCTTTGCGATATGATGGCTGCGTGGTCCCATGGTGTTCATACTTGTGTACTGTTGTTTCTACAGATGATCGTGGTACCTTCAGGCATTTGGAAGTTGCTCCCAATGATGAACCAGACTTGTGGAGGTCTACAATTCCTTTTCTGAGGTCTTGGCTGATTTATTTGTATTTTCCCATGATGTCAAGCAAAGAGGCACTGAGTTTGAAGGTAGGCCTTGAAATACATCCACAGGTACACCTCCAATTGATTCAAATTATATCAATTAGCCTATCAGAAGCTTCTAAAGCCATGACATCATTTTCTGGAATTTTCCAAGCTGTTTAAAGGCACAGTCAACTTAGTGTTTGTAAACTTCTGACCCACTGGAATTGTGATACAGTTAATTATAAGTGAAATAATGTCTGTAAACAATTGTTGGAAAAATGACTTGTGTCATGCACAAAGTAGATGTCCTAAACGACTTGCCAAAACTATAGTTTGTTAACAAGAAATTTGTGGTGGTTGAAAAACAAGTTTTAATGACTCCAACCTAAGTGTATGTAAACTTCCGACTTCACCTGTACAGTATCTCTCACCCACAAGGTGAGATAATGGACATACTGTACATCATGTGTGTTCTAACGTATATTATTTATGTTTTATCATCATTGCCCTTTGACTCTGGCTAGCTCTGTCCTGAAAGTCTAGGCTTGTATCCCAAATGGCATCCTATTCTCCATTTAGTGCACTACATTTTACCATAGCCAAGATCAAAAGTAGTGCACTAAATAGGGAATAGGGTGCCATTCGGCATCCAGTCCAGGAGACCAGCCAGCTCCTAATAATTATGAGATCCCATCCATTATAAGTGAGTAGAGAGTTGGTTAGTATTCTTCAGCAGTAACCAACCAAGGTCTGCCTTTTACTATTTTTCCTGTAATGTCACAGTAAAGGAATCTGTTGCCTCCCAAACTCCCTTTTCCCTATATAGTGCACAACTTTTGACCAGGACCCATAGGACTCTGGTAAAAAAAATGGTGCACTATAAAGGGAATAGGGTGCCATTAGGGATGCAGATATGCTGTTTGCGTTGCTGGTACATCTGGACCCGGTGGAGTGTGGAGGAGAGGATCACTTTGATGTTGTTAAAACGACAGGCCTGTGTGATCCTACGTTGAACTGACTGTGCAGAGCTAAGAGGGCTGGGTGGCTGTGGAGGAGAAGACGTACGGGAACATGGGAAAGGACTGGGTGGGGTTGCATAGATCAGAGGAGAGGGTGGGACCGCACTGTAACTGAGGAACATTCATAAAAGTAGCAGGTGTCTTATCTTCAACTTGAAAAGATGGCAAGCACATGCAAATGAAGTAGGTCTATCACTTAGATTAATTATCACCCATCTTGAATGCGAAGAGAAGATGGTGGCACACTATATAGCAAATTAGCACATGTTTTGTGCATGGATGCGACTGGGATTTCAGTTCAATTGACATCCCCTTTGAGCACAAAGGAAAGTGGTCTAATAGGCTCTTGACATTCAGCAAAAAATATATATATACATAAAAAGTGTTAGTCCCTCTTGTGAAGGACAAACACAACAAAAACCATCATGAGCACCACAGAAGAAGATGTGAGATAGGGATAAGTAAGGAGGGAGGATGAATATGGTAAATAAAGGAAGGTCACTTCAAAACGAGATGTTTTGTACATGGATGCCATTGGGATTTAAATTAAATTGGCATCCCCATTGAGCACATAGGCATGTAAAAGGGTGATAATGGACTCTTAAGAAAAATGAAAAGTAAGGAGTAAAGAGGTTAAGAATGAAACTTCAGACAGAGAAGAAGGGGGTGTTGAAGTGCTGGAAAGGAGGAGGAGGAAGAGGCTAGCTGACCGAGGATGCTCTTTGGTCCTCAGACATCCTTCAGGGGCAAAAGACTTGGAGGACTGATATATGTAGACGTTCTTCAGGGCTGGTCAGAAACGGTGCATTCCTGTTCTAATTGAGAGGATGACTCCTTTTAAAAGCCTTCAGTCCTCAGGGGCTGAGGAGAGGGGTTTTGGAAATAAACACCTTGTCACGTTCTGACCTTAGTTTCTTTTTATGTCTTTGTGTTAGGTTGGTCAGGGCGTGAGTTGGGGTGGGTAGGCTATGTTCTGTTTTCTATGTTGTTGTGTTTTTATGTCTGGCCTGATGTGGTTCTCAATCAGAGGCAGCTGTAGATCGTTGTCTCTGATTGAGAATCATATTTAGGTAGCCTGTTTTCCCCATTTTGGTTGTGGGTGGTTGTTTCCTGTATTTGTGTTTGTATCACCATTCAGGACTGTTTCGGTTTTCGTTATCATTCACTTTGTTATTTTTTGTATTTTGTTTTGTTCAGTTTATTAGTAAAATATGATGAACACTTACCACGCTGCATATTGGTCCGATCCTTCATACTCCTCAGACGAAGAGGACGAGAATCGTTACACACCTTTTGCGGAACCAACAATATTACTAACCAGTGAGGCACTCAAAGGATTTAGTGAAAATGTTGTATTTTCTCTGAAATCACAAAATATACTGAACAAAAATATAAACGTAACATATAAAGTGTTGGTCCCATGTTTCATGAACTGAAATAAAAGATCCCCAAAAAATTAAGTTTTCCACATTCACAAAAAGCTTGTTTCTCTTAAATGTTGTGCAGAAATGTGTTTACATCCCTGTCAGTGAGCATGTCTCCTTTGCCAAGATAAACCATCCACCTGACAGGTGTGTCATATCAAGAAGCTGATTATTACACCTTGTGCACCTTGTGCTGGGAACAATAAAAGGCCACTCTAAAATGTGAAATTTCATCACAAAACACAAATGTGTCAAGTTTTGAGGGAGCATGCAATTGGCGTGCTGACTACAGGATTGTCCACCAGAGCTGTTGCCAGAGAATTCAATGTTAATTGCTCTACTATAAGTGCCTCCAACATCTTTTTAGAGAATTTGGCAGCAAGTCCAACCGGCCTCACAACCGCAGACCACGTGTAACCACGCCAGCCCAGGATCTCCACTGTACATCCGGCTTCTGTGGGGAAAAACGTATTCTGATTGGCTGGGCCTGGCTCCCAACTGGGTGGCCCTATGCCTTCCCAGGCCCACCCATGGCTGCACTCCTGCCCAGTCATGTGAAATCCATAGAGTAGGGCCTAATGAATTTATTTCAATTGACTGATTTCGTTATATGAACTGTAACTCAGTAAAATCGCTGAAATTGTTGCATGATGCGTTTACATTTTGTTCAGTATATTTTGAGAAACATTGTACAATTTTGACAGTGATGGTTCTAGCACTTCCATTGCTGTCTATGGAAACACTTTGTAGTGCAGCTTTAACAGTTCTCCATGTGAAGTGTTTCCAAGCACAGCAATATAAATCTCTGCTAAACTATGCACAGTGAACATTTTCTAGGTCTAATATTGTTTTTTAAAACGTCACCATCATCCCAGATTTCAGTTGCTTGAAGCTAGGCTCGTTAGTGATATCCTATAGGTTTCAAGAAGACGCATGCTGAAACGTTCACCCTATTCCCTATGCATGGCACCCTATTCCCTATGCAGTGCCCATAGGGCTCTGGTCAAAAGTAGTGCACTATATAGGGTATAAATGCCATTTGAGACATAGCTTCAGTTATTAGTGTAACGTTCTTCGTCGGTCGAAAGAGAGGAGGACCAAGATGCAGCGTGGTGAGTATTCATTTTAATAAGAATACTTAAACAACGAACAAAACAATAAACCGACAAACGAACGAAAACGTAACAGTCCCGTAATAGTGACCACAGGACCAGGAACAATCACCCACAACCCACAAAGACAAAACAGGCTACCTAAATATGGCTCCCAATCAGAGACAACGACTAACACCTGCCTCTGATTGAGAACCATATGAGGCCAAACACATAGAAACAGACAAACTAGACATACAACATAGAATGCCCACTCATATCACACCCTGACCAAACAAAACATAGAAACATACAACGCAAACTATGGTCAGGGCGTGACAATAAGCATGATTATGTTTTAGCTCATGTGAAGGCAGGGTGTTGGCAGTGTCGACAGCTGGTTTATATATCCTTGTAATATACATGTAGATATCAGTTCTAGTTAACCCTTGGCCTACAATTTTTGCACCCCTGTGGAAATCGATTGGACATAATAAAAACATCCTTCTGTTTAATCTAGAGACATCTGTTGCACGGGCTGCATCTCAATCATCAAATCAAATCAAATCAAATTGTATTTGTCACATACACATGGTTAGCAGATGTTAATGCGAGTGTAGCGAAATGCTTGTGCTTCTAGTTCCGGCAATGCAGTAATAACCAACAAGTAATCTAACCTAACAATTCCACAAGTACTACCTTATATACACAAGTGTAAGGGATAAAGAATATGTACATAAAGATATATGAATGAGTGATGGTACAGAACGGCATAGGCAAGATGCAGTAGATGGTATAGTGTACAGTCTATACATATGAGATGAGTAATGTAGGGTATGTAAACATAAAGTGGCATAGTTTAAAGTGGCTAGTGATACATGTATTACATATAGATGGCAAGATGCAGTAGAGGATATACAGTACAGTATATACATATGAGATGAGTAATGTAGGGTATGTAAACATCGCATCCGCACTTCCGCAAATGCGGTGAAAGGTGGCAGAGCAAGATCATTGTTTGTCAGACCATGAGACGTCCCAGAAATCGGTCTTCTCACGAAAACGGCGGCCGCGTCAAAATGGTTTGGGCTACACACTAATATGACCCCTCTGCTCCACATGCCTCACAAGCCTCACTTGTCTGAAGGTCCCAGATACCAGTTTTAAAAAATTAATGGAAGTATGTATGGAGATAGTTTAGGGCCTAAAATAAGGGGATAAATACATGTAAAAAATATATGTAAATAGTGTCCTGATCTTTCTTAAATCTCTGAGATAGAGGACAGACACTTCAGAACAAACTCTTTTGATTGTTTTTGGAACTATCTGTTGTTCAATGTATTTAATCTTTTATTCAATGCGTTGCTATTGGCTAATAGCAGTATTGCCAAATTCAATGTTTCATACAATCATTTTTGTATATATTTTTTAATATATATATATTGATATATATAATTAAAAATCAAACAGATACATAATCCTTGGTATGACCATCTTAAAACAAATGTGTCCTCGGGCCGGTGTACATGGTACCAGCCTTACGCATGGTGTCCCCGGTTCGCCAACACAGCCCAGTGTGGGTTATTCCACCTCCCCGCACTGGACGGGCTACGGGGAGTATTCAACCAGGTAAGGTTGGGCAGGCTCAGTGCTCAAGGGAGCCAGTACGCCTGCACGGTCCGGTATATCCGGCGCCACCTTCCCGCCCCAGCTCAGTACCACCAGTGCCTACACCACGCACCAGGCTTCCAGTGCGTCTCCAGAGCCCTGTTCCTCCTCCACGCACTCTCCCTGTGGTGCGTGTCTCAAGCTCAGTGCCTCCAGTTCCGGCACCACGCATCAAGCCTCCTGTGCGTCTCCAGAGCCCTGTACGCACTGTTCCTTCTCCCCGCACTCGCCCTGAGGTGCGTGCCCTCAGCCCGGTACCACCAGTGCCGGTACCACGCACCAGGCCTATAGTGCGCTTTGAGAGTCCAGTGTGCCCTGTTCCTGCTCCCCGCACTAGCCTTGAGATGCGTGTCTCCAGTCCGGTACCACCAGTTCCGGCACCACGCACCAGGCCTGCTGTGCGCCTCAGCAGGTCGGAGTCGGCCGTCTGCCCAACGCCGCCTGCACTGCTCGTCTGCCCAACGCCACCTGCACTGCTCGTCTGCCCAACGCCGCCTGCACTGCTCGTCTGCCCAGCGCCGTCTGAGCCATCCGTCTGCCCAGCGCAGTCTGAGCCATCCGTCTGCCCAGCGCCGTCTGAGCCATCCGTCTGCCCAGCGCCATCTGAGCCATCCGTCTGCCCAGCGCCATCTGAGCCATCCGTCTGCCCAGCGCCATCTGAGTCATCCGTCTGCCACGAGCCATTAGAACCGCCCGTCTGTCCCGAGCCATTAGAGCCGTCCGTCACTCAGGAGCCGCCAGAGCCGTCCATCAGTCAGGAGCTGCCAGAGCCGCCAGCCAGTCAAGAGCTGCCAGAGCCGCCAGCCAGTCAGGAGCTGCCAGAGCCGCCCTCCAGTCATGAGCTGCCCTCCAGTCATGAGCTGCCCTCCAGTCATGAGCTGCCCTCCAGTCATGAGCTGCCCTCCAGTCATGAGCTGCCCTCCAGTCATGAGCTGCCCTCCAGTCATGAGCTGTCCTCCAGTCATGAGCTGCACTCCAGTCATGAGCTGCCCTCCAGTCATGAGCTGCCCTCCAGTCATGAGCTGCCTTCCAGTCATGAGCTGCCACTCAGTCCGGAGCTGCCACTCAGTCCGGAGCTGCCACTCAGTCCGGAGCTGCCACCCAGTCCGGAGCTGCCACCCAGTCCGGAGCTGCCACCCAGTCCGGAGCTGCCACCCAGTCCGGAGCTGCCACTCAGTCCGGAGCTGCCACTCAGTCCGGAGCTGCCAGTAGTCCAGAGTTGTCCCTCTGTCCTAAGCTACCTCTCTGTCCGGAGCGATCTCTCTGTCCTGAGCTATCTCTGTGTCCTGAGCTACCTCTGTGTCCTGAGCTACCTCTCTGTCATGAGTTGTCTCCTCTATTTAGGAGGGGCGTTGGTGAAGGTTCCTGGACCATGGTCGGGGGCGAGGGTCGCCACTCAAGGGACGCTAAGGAGGGGGACAAAGACAGTGGTGGAGTGGTGTCCTCGTCCACCGCCGGAGCCGCCACCACGGACAGATGCCCACCCAGACCCTCCCCTTGAGTTTTAGGGGTGCGCCCGGCGTTCGCACCTTGAGGGGGGGGTTCTGTCACGTTCCTGACCTGTTTTCTGTTGTTTTGTATGTGTTTAGTTGGTCAGGGCGTGAGTTGGGGTGGGTAGTCTATGTTATGTGTTTTCTATGTTGGGTTAATGTGTTGCCTGGTATGGTTCTCAATTAGAGGCAGGTGTTTGACGTTTCCTCTGATTGAGAACCATATTAAGGTAGGTTGTTCTCACTGTTTGTTTGTGGGTGATTGTTCCTGTGTCTGTGTATACCTCATGGGACTGTTTCGTTTGTTTGTTCGTTTTAGGTAGTCTGTTCCTGTTCGTGCGTTCTTCGTCTATATGTAAGTTTGTTTGTTTCAGGTCTGTTGCCTTTGTTTATTGTTTTGTAGTTTGTTCTAGTGTTCATTAGTGTTTCGTCTTTCATTTAATAAATCAGTATGTATTCATCACCCGCTGCGCCTTGGTCCGTTCATTCACCACAAGACGAACGTTACAGTTTCACAGAGTTCAAGAAACAGACACATCTCAACATCAACTGTTCAGAGGAGACTGTGTTAATCAGGCCTTCATGGTCAAATTTCTTCAAAGAAACCACTACTAAAGGACAACAATAAGAAGAAGAGACTTTCATGGACCAAGAATCACGATCAATGAACAAATTTGTCCTTTGGTCTGGAGTCCAAATGGAAGATTTTTGGTTCCAACCACTGTGTCTTTGTGAAACGCGTTATGGGTGAACGGATGATCTCTGCATGTGTATTTCTCACCGTAAAGCATGGAGGAGGAGGTGTTATGGTGTTGGGGTGCTTTGCTGGTGACACTATCTGTGATTTATTTAGAATTCAAGGCACACTTAACCAGCATGGCTACCACAGCATTCTGCAGTGACACGCCATCCCATCTGGTTTGGGCTTTGTGGGACTATCATTTATTTTTCAACAGCACAATCACCCAACACACCTCCAGGCTGTGTAAGGGCTATTTTTCCAAGAAGGAGAGTGATGGAATGCTCCATCAGATGACCTGGCCTCCACAATCCCCTGACATCAACCAAATGTAGATGGTTTGGGATGAGTTGGACAACAGAGTGAAGGAAAAGCAGCCAACAAGTGCTAAGCATATGTGGGAACTCCTTCAAGACTGTTGGAAAAGCATTCCAGGTGAAGCTGATTGGCAGAATGCCAAGAGTGTGCATAGCTGTCATCAAGGCAAAGGGTGGCTATTTGAAGAATCTCAAATATAAAATACATTTTTTATTTTTGTAACACTTTTTTGGTTACTACATGATTCCACATGTGTTATTTAATAGTTTTGAAGTCTTCACTACTATTCTACAATGTAGAAAATAGTAAAAATTAAGAAAAACCCTTGAATGAGTAGGTGTTCTAAAAGTGTTGACCGGTAGTGTATGTGCCATAGTTAGCTTGTTCGAGAATGCTGCAGTGGCACAGAAAACAATTTGGTTGATCTTCATCAAACTTCTGCATAAAAAACACTAATATAAAATGTCCAATGGGATTGTTAACCTTGGCAGAGAAATTGGTGCAACTCTCGCTTAACTAAACTAGCTGATGTTTAATTTTTCTTATTGCTAACTTTGCCCATATTGACTCAGAGAACGATGATTGGCCCCTATAATTTGTTATTTTCGAACAGGGACATCCAGACTCAAAATCCAGTAGGCTATCTGAGTAGAGTGAAACAGCCTTGAACCATGGCTATAATCATTTCTTTTTTAATGTGCTACCTGTATTTTCAGGACTCAGGAGTGACTATTAGTTTAACTTGTAGTATTCAACACATATTTAATCAAAAGGTTTGCTGAGGACAAGATTGCTGGCAAGGGTTATGTACATATTGGTTTATAACTTAATAAGGTATTGCCTAGCAACTGTAGTTGGTCTTGGCTTTGATGGCATATGGAATCTAAAGGAGGCGATTGTAACGAAATCCTGTCTAATATGGTTCCTTGCCAGGAGACTTATAAAACAACAATAACATTTTGGTCACAAAAAAGCTCTTAACAGCAGCATGTGGCAGTAAAAGTATTAGCTTGCAATATCTTACTATATGAATCAGGTTTTGAAAAATGTAAGCTTATCAAGAATTAATTGGTTTTAAGGATTGTAGGGACACAATTAAAATGTGTAAGGACACACGGTCCACATCAGGGTGATGAAACGGTGGCTGAGCTTGTCTATCACTGTAGTGTAGACTGTTATTTGTGTCGCTGAAATGGAGGAGGGATGCACACTACAATTGTCCAAACAGCAATCATATTTTGAAACTCAGTTCTTTGTAGAGAACTTATTTTGTGACGAAAGCATGAAAAGGTCTACTTGAATTGTTTTAATTTTGTTTTACAAGTTTCACCACAGTGCGTCATCGATGACAAAGTTACCTCCTTCCAGTTATGATTCCTTTTGTTTTGTGCCCATCATGTACAAAAGATGTTGTTACTGGCAGAACGGCTCAGGCCTCAACTCTGTTCTGACAACAAAAACAGCAAACCCTGTATCTGAGTCTACATCCCAAATGGCACACTATTCCCTATGTAGTGCATTACTTTTGACTAGGGCCCTGGTAAAATATAGTGCATTATATAGGGAATAGGGTGGCATTTGATAAGTATACTGAGTCAATTCCGAGCAGAAAGACTAGCGGAGGGCTAATCTCGTTCAACAGAAACAGTAACCAAAAAAAATAAATATATATTTAATGTCCTCTCATTGTTTACAAGTCCCATCCACCAACTGGCCAGAGGGGAAAGAGAAAGATGTGGGAGGGGGGGTGAGAGAGAGGGGCAAGGAGAAGGAGCGAGAGCTAAAGGGGGGAGGGAGAGAGAGCTGAGAAAAAGAGAGAGAAAGAGAGGGTACAACTGTAAGTAAATTGGTTTTAAATCTTTCAGTAATAGTTTGGAGTACTTGTGATAGTACTGGTACTGATAAATAATGATATATTCAGAGTGGTGATAAATAATGATATATTCAGTATGATAAATAATGATATCATCAGAGTGGTGCTGAATAATGATATATTCAGAGTGGTGATAAATAATGATATATTCAGAGTGGTGATAAATAATGATATATTCAGAGTGGTGATAAATAATGATATATTCAGAGTGGTGATAAATAATGATATATTCAGTATGATAAATAATGATATCATCAGAGTGGTGCTGAATAATGATATGTTCAGAGTGGTGATAAATAATGATATATTCAGAGTGGTGATAAATAATGATATATTCAGAGTGGTGATAAATAATGATATATTCAGTATGATAAATAATGATATCATCAGAGTGGTGCTGAATAATGATATATTCAGAGTGGTGATAAATAAGGATATATTCAGAGTGGTGATGTATAATGATATATTCAGAGACAGAGGGGTGATAAATAATGATATATTCATTGTGGTGATAAATAATGATATCATCAGAGTGGTGATGAATAATGATATATTCAGAGTGGTGATAAATAATGATATATTCAGAGTGGTGATGAATAATGATATATTCAGAGACAGAGGGGTGATAAATAATGATATATTCATTGTGGTGATAAATAATGATATATTCAGAGTCAGAGTGGTGATAAATAATGATATATTCAGAGTGGTGATAAATAATGATATATTCAGAGGCAGAGTGGTGATAAATAATTATATATTAAGAGTAGTGATAAATAATGATATATTCATTGTGGTGATAAATAATGATATATTCAGTGGTGATAAATAATGATATATTCAGAGTGGTGATAAATAATGATATATTCAGAGTGGTGATAAATAATGATATATTCAGAGTGGTGTAAATAATGATATTTTCAGAGTGGTGATAAATAATTATATTTTCAGAGTGGTGATAAATAATGATATATTCAGAGTGGTGTAGATAATGATATTTTCAGAGTGGTGATAAATAATGATATATTCAGAGTGGTGTAAATAATTATATTTTCAGAGTGGTGATAAATAATGATATTTCAGAGTGGTGATAAATTATATATTCAGAAAGATACGTTATGATATATTCAGAGGTAGGTAGGAATTTCAAAGTGTGGCAGAAGATTGGGCAAACATTTACGTGAATCTGGGACCTCTGATAAACTTTTGTTAGAATAAAAATTATGAATTTCTTTATTGACGGGGTTTCTTACCTTTTCTCCTTCTCCCTTTGATAATGGTCAGTTGACCACAGAGAATGACACAGTTGAATGAAAGTTCATCACAGCAGTCAAATCTGGTTTCAATGACAATTTCAATCTTTCATTTACCCATCACTCCCAGGATCTGGCACCACTGATCCCCTCTGATATCCTCAACCCAAACTGAAACCTATTGTCTCCTTCCTGTTTGTGCCAGTGCCTCCAGTGGACTCATCTGTCAGCAAGGGAGTCATGTTGACTCTAATAACATGAAGCATCCAAACACACTGAGACGAGCTACTGGTGCCTAGACACTCTCTCTCTCTCTCTCTCACACACGCACGCGCACACGCGCACGCACGCACGCACGCACACACACACACACACACACACACACACACACACACACACACACACACACACACACACACACACACACACACACACACACACACACACACACACACACACACACACACACACACACACACACACACACACACACAGAGAGATGGCCAAGTCTCCTGAAGGCCTTGGCCGTGGTGGACGTGACCGTTCAATCCTCTTCTCTAATAACAATAATCAGAACAGACCACTGCCGCAGGAGCAAATAAACAATTAACCTCGGCAGTCAAGCACACGCTCACAGTGTATCCCATCTGTTCATTCAGAATACATACCGAGAACATTATGAGAACGCTGTCATACAGTTCACCCATCGTTTTCTTTTCCACTCTGACATTACTATACAGTAGTATTAAAGTAGGGTTAGCACATACTTTATCGGGTCCTTTCATGGAACGAAAGTTTGTGAACCAGATTATAAATAATGGGCAGCTACGTGTTGGGGTGATTGAGCCTGTTACTGCAAGTTTGTTAGTAGGGTGCACAGTGGAATCCTAACTTATAATTCTGCGTTCATCCTACAGTACACTGAAATATTCAAAAGTTCAAATTAGTGAACTTCAAGTTTAGAATTCAATTCAGCCCTTAATTACTGAGTCACACATCAGGCTCTCTGCAGTGCCTTAAATGGAGGATCATCCAACTCCTTGTGGAGCGAAGAGCAATGAAAGCAATTATGGGGAAATATATGAACTCGGAGCATATGAACATTTGAATAAGTCATCTATCAGGCACCCCAAATCATTGCATTGCAGTCACCCCAGGGGCATAATTTGAATCCTATTTGGCTCATCATTCAATACCTTAATCACACATAAAAATAAGCATGCTTCCACTGTAAAGGCAACAGCCACATGCAGAAATGCCCCAGTTCACTAGCATATCGTCAGACTACAGTCATCATGGCCCTGTACGCACTCAAGTTGTGCAACTGATGTAGAACGCATTTTACACCAGGGTTATGATACAATAGAGAGTTTGAGTGCACAAAAATAAATAAATACATTGTGTCAAATATTTTTGTGCAGACAAACTCTTTGTTGCATCACCAAAATATCTGTTGTCTCATAGCCATTGTGTCAAAGGCCTTGTACATCCATTGTATAATTTGAGTGTATATTGTACGTTATCACAGCATAGACCATAAAAGTAGTGGTGCACATTGAAAGTGAATTACTATAGAGGACGGTCATCAATGGGAACGCTGTGTGCTGAAGGAAGGGGTGGCAGGTAGCCTAGTGGTTAGAGCTTAGGGTCAGTAATCATAAGGTTGCTGGAGGGAGTCCCTGAGCTGACAAGGTAAAAATCTGTCGTTCTGAACAAGGCAGTTACCCCACTTTTTCCCAGTAGGCTGTCATTGTACATAAGAATTTGTTCTTAACTGACTTGCCTAGTTAAATAAAGATAAATTAGGAAATATGCCTCTATTCAAGGTAGTTTGATTGTTTTGCAATTCCCATGGAAATCAAAAGCAATACAATGACAGAGTTAGAGTTGACTGCAAATTATTTAAAAAATCGTATTGTATTTTTACATTTTTTTGTATTTTTACATTCGGTTCTATGTTATGACAAAATGGGTTAGTGCCGTCGAATATGCAAATGTGGTGAAAATGTTATGCTCCCCCAAAAGCAATTAAAGTGATGTGTTTGCATTGGACCCAGACAACAGAAGCCCAGGGGGAGGAGTGAAGTGGATCCACATGAGTTGGATGGAGAAGAAGACTGACCCTGACGGATAATGTTTGCTCTAACATTGTTTGCGTCCCAAATGGCACCCTATTGCCTTTATAGTACACTACTTTGGACCAGGACTCATACAGCTCTGGTCAAAAGTAATGCACTAAATAAGGGATGCAACCATTGGCTCTGTAGGTTACTTTCACATTGGCTCTGTCTGTGGGTTACTTACCCTCATGGGAGGTACACACAAAGTTCATTAGAATTGTCTGGCACAGAGTCCTGGCTGAAATAACTAACACAGTGTGCCTGAGAGAATGTGGAAGGTCAGAGATTGAGAGAGGTGAAGTGATGAAACACTTGTTGCCTTTAGGGGCAAATTAGCTTTTAAAATATTACTACATTTCAAAAGCTACTTTGCCCCTTAGGGCAACCGTAGTTAACTGTAGATGTGACCAACTAGTGTGACCGACTAGGGTTTAAACCTGTACCTCTTGTGGCATAAGACTGTGTTAGCCCGCTGAGCTAAAGCCTAGACGTAGGCCGATTAGATCAGGGAGCTAACACAAGTCTTCAGGCCTCTCACAAGCTGAACCACCTCCTTTACACAGACAATGAGCTACCTGGTAGAGAAAGTCATGCACATTATGTTGGTATGTTTCTGCTACTTTTCTAAGTATACCTCAGTCATGCTTGGTGTTTTTCTCTTTTTCAACAAGGACTAAATCAAATTCACAATGAAAATATCCTATGGGCATTCTTTGCACTGAACAGCTTGTAATGCTTGAGTTGCTAGCTAAACAATGGTGTAGTCACAATGTACAGATTGCTGCTGTACGTCCATGTGTCTGTTGATAAAGTAGGCTGAGCCACGGCGGCAATGATGGGACAGGGAGGAAATCTTCTTTGTAATGGCTGCCAGAGTAATTAGTTCCTTATTGAATTATGCATCAGCAGAAGTGTCAGGAACGTTTCATCTGCAGGAATTCTGCTGGGACTTACTGGCAGCAGGCAGGTAGTGAGAGGTAGCTACAGTGAGAGGGAGGCTGCACTAGGCCATCCAATAAGCAGTACTACTCAGTAGGGCCTGGCATGGTAACCAGCTGGGTAAATGTGACAGGACTGGGACTGGGGTTTCCACAAGTCTGTTTTAGCCCAATGAGCTAAAGTCTGCTGAGACTCCTGGCAGCAGGCAGGTAGCTAGCTATATACAGAGCTACACTGACATTGAACACTAAGCCCTTCAAGAATTAGCAGGGCCTGGCAGGATAACCAGCTGTATAAGTTCGACTGATCAGAGTTTCGCAGCACAAAATGCTAGTGTGTTAGCCCTTTGAGCTTAAGTCTAACAGGAGTACTGGCAGCAGGCAGGTAGCTAGCTTCAGAGACACATACTAATCATGACTATTTACATGTGGTTGTGGCTAATGAAAGGTCACACTCTTAACCAGTCATGCTTTAATTAATATGAAGACAGAGGCTGCCCCGTTCCTCCCCTGTCCTGTCCCCGTCCTGGAACACTCTTGCCAAGAGCTAAAGATACTTTACACACACATTTTTGTAGTCACCTTCCTTCCCATTTCTCACTGTCAATCATGAATGATAGTTATTCAAGTTTTACCAGTGAAACTGAAACAGTTTCAAGGGAATAGGCATTTAGGTCTTCTTAGTTATGTACAGTGTTGCTTCTACTGCCTCTGAAACCCGGATCCGGGATCCCCCCCACCCACTGATTGGCATAGCTAGCATAGCTTAACAAGTAGATAGTAGCATCTAAATATCATTAAATCACAAGTCCAAGACACCAGATGAAAGATACAGATCTTGTGAATAAAGCCACCATTTCAGATTTTTAAAATGTTTTACAGGGAAGACAAAATATGTAAATCTATTAGCTAAACACGTTAGCAAAATACACCACTTTTCTAACTCCATCAGTTTCTTACTACTTCAGGTGCTATCACCAATTCGGCTAAACTAAGATATTGATAGCCACTAACCAAGAAAAAACCTCTTCAGATGACAGTCTGATAACATATTCATGGTATAGGATAGTTTTTGTTAGAAAAAAGTGCATATTTCAGGTAGAAATCACAGTTCTACATTGCAGCTGCAATCTGAAATAGCGTTGGAAGCAGCCGGAATAATTACTGAGACCGACGTCAATTACCAAAAGAATCATCCTAAAACACTTCAGAAAAATAGACAGCCTACAGCAATCGAAAGACACAGATCTTGTGAATCCAGAGAATATTTCAGATTTTCTAAGTGTTTTACAGCGAAAACACAATATAGCATTATATGAGCGTACCACAATAGCCAGAATCACAACCGCATTTACCAGCTGTAAATGTTAGCGATCGTAACAACCCAACAAAAGATATATAATTTGACTAACCTTGATATACTTCATCAGATGACAGACCTGTAACATCATATTACACAATGCATATAGCTTTTGTTCGAAAATGTGGATATTTAGCAGCACAAATCGTGGTTATACTATGTAATCACTACAAACATTGCATGTATTCTGGCCGGCGCCATTTTGGATTAGCGTCTATTCTTATAAAAATACTATTCATAAACTTGACTAAAAAATATAAGTTGGACAACAATCGAAAGATAAATTAGTTCTTAATGCAATCGCTGTATTAGATTTTTAAAATTAACGTTACTAGACATATAGTGTGCGTTGCAGCCAGACCAGTGCCTGCAAAAGTGGCGCGCAAACACTATGACATTTTTCCACATAAATACATAATAACATCATAAATAGTTCCTACTTTTGGAAGAGCTTCCATCAGTATCTTGGGCAATGTGTCTTTTCTTCAAAAGAATAGTTGCTTTGTTGTAAAACGTCCTCTTCACCTTTGGAACTAGCTGCTACCATTAGCTATGTCGCACACACATGTCCAAATCCTCAAACTAGATACAAAGGAAATTCAGAAAAATAGCACTATACTCGCATAAACTGATATAAATCGGTTTCAAATAACATCGTTATGATGTTTCTAACACCTATATTTAATTAAATTACAGACGGATACATCTCTGGTCGATAACTGAGCGTTCCAAAATTTCATCCTGAGTTCTTGCCCTGCGCCATGACGAACGAGACAAAGAAAGGTACTCTCGTTCCATCCGGCTTTATAACCTCGGACAGCTACGCAGACAGACCATTCCACTTCTCATTGGTTACTGACATCCAGGGGAAGGCGGGTGCAGTTCAATTCCAGCCATAGGATATACACAGGCTTTAAAACTGAACCCAGATCAGAGGATAATTCTCAGACCTTCGCAAGTCATGTCAGGATTTTTGCTGTAGAGGGAGGTCTGGGTCACCCACAGACATAATTAAAACGGTTTTAGAAACTAGACAGTGTTTTCTATCCAATATTAGTAAGGATATGCATATTGTACGATCAAGAATTGAGCAATAGGCCGTTTAATTTGGAGACCAAAATATGCTAATGCGGAACAGCACCCCCTATAGTTGCAAGAAGAATTATGAATTATGTACAGTGAACACAGAGCAGATGGTGTTAACTGTAGCATACCTGTGTTTTGCTTAAATTAAAGCACATATTTTGCCTAGTGGCATACATTGTTGAGTTGTGGCCGCATGACAGAAAAATGTGATCATCCGCACAATCATCCTAAAGGAGCGTAACTTTCACTAGGGACGGGGGGGACATCACTACATTCTGAAAATGCCCCCCCCCCCCAGTTTTATCTTTGGAATGTGATACAAAACGAGGCAACGGCGTGTCTCCGAGTGGTCGGGTAGGCTGTTAGGAGGGTTTATCCGACTGGATACAAATGTAATAATAATAATAATTATGTCCCCCCCCACTTCTAAAACCAAAGTTGCGCCCCTGCTAAAATATCATAAGAAAAGAGGTGCTGTTTTTTGTCTTACAGTAACCTTATACCATGCTATTATACTCTGTCCTGTTATGTACAATACTATCATCATGTGGTCTTCCAGAAATGGATTCAGCTTTGGTCTTTATTAAACGAGCACCATTCTCTACTTATCACTGAAATTTGCCAGAATAGCCTGTAGAGCATCGTGAGTAGAGCAAAGACTGTGTGTAAAGTATAGCATCTAGAACTTGTACAGAAGCTTCGGATCATTAGCTATTGGGAAGAGGGTTCAAGAGAATTTGGACCTGCAGCCACTCCGTAATTTGAATGCACACGCGTAAAGCTGTCTATAACTTCCAATCTGTAAACAAGAACATTTTTTTGCTATAATTGCTTGCCAAATTAATTCTGTCTTGGTAAATGCTATCACAAAGGACAAATATGTGCATTGTTGAAATGTTCAGCTGGCGAGGACAAGTGAATGTGGAATTGAATGTGACACAAACTGCAAAACATTGCAAAATGTTCCTTGCAAATTGACAAAATAACGTGTCTAAATATTTTTCAAGGAGACAGCAGGCATTACAGTTAGTGTCATAAAACATGGTTTCCTAGTAATTGAAGGTCCCTTTAAAGAATACACCTTTAGAAATAACTATGCTTTTTTTCTCAGAAATATCATATCACATTGTGCAAGTCACTTTCGCACCCAATTGCGTTGAATAATAAGACCTGAAAAAAGCCCTTCCCCATGACTACTGTAGCTAAGCTTTAAAGCCTTTACACACACACACACACACACACACACACACACACACACACACACACACACACACACACACACACACACACACACACACACACATTTTTGCCCGCACGAACGCACACAAACACACTTGTATATACACACACAGACACACACATTCATTGGGGTCATGTCACGTCAAAGCCTTTGTGCCTACTGTCAGAAACAGAGATATGGCTCAGTAAGTGCACGGTGCGTCACTTTGTGACTAACACACACACGCGCATACACACGCGCACACACACACACACACACACACACACACACACACACACACACACACACACACACACACACACACACACACACACACACACACACACACACACACACACACACACACACACACACATACACACTGCATCGCCACTGTGTGCATTTCAATCACCCACAGCGTGCCTGCATGGGTTCGGCTCGCTGGAGACAAACTCACAGGAGTGTAAATGAATGTGTGTGTGTGTGTGTTTGTGGATGGGAGGCTCCTCTGCATGTGGCACGGATGGCAGAAACATTGCTGAAATATAGTCATTTTCTGGCTCTGGTTCTTTTTCCATTTCTGGCTGCAACGCTTAAACATCACAGGATAGACTGAGACGTCAAAGTGGTATCAACTGGCATGCATCATTTTAAAGCCAATCCCCTCCAAACTGGGTTGCCTCATGAGGGTATTTTTCTTCACATACTTTATAGCGCACACACTGGATTGAGACAGAGCCGGAATGGATGTTTCACTACAATATTACCATGAGAGAAATGGATTTGTGTGTGTGTGTGTGTGTGTGTGTGTGTGTGTGTGTGTGTGTGTGTGTGTGTGTGTGTGTGTGTGTGTGTGTGTGTGTGTGTGTGTGTGTGTGTGTGTGTGTGTGTGTGTGTGTGTGTGTGTGTGTGTGTGTGTGTGTGTGTGTGTGTGTGTGAATTACCATCAGGCATGCTCGGCTCTTGGCAGCACCTCAGCAGTGAGTCTAGTGCTGTCACGACACCAGGATTTTGACCTCAATACAGATACCAGGTTTAGTATCACAGTACTCTATACCATCACAATACTCTATACCATCACAGTACTCTATACCATCACAGTACTCTATACCATCACAGTACTCTATTCCATCACAATACTCTATACCATCACAGTACTCTATACCATCACAATACTCTATACCATCACAATACTCTATACCATCATAGTACTCTATACCATCACAATACTCTATACCACCACAATACTCTATACCAGGGGTGTCAAACTCATTCCACGGAGGGCCTAGTGTCTGCAGGTTTTTGGTTTTTCCTTTCAATAAAGCCCTAGACAACCAGGTGTGGGGAGTTCCTAACTAATTAGTGATGTTAATTCATCAATCAAGTATAAGGGAGGAGCGAAAACCCGCAGACACTCGGCCCCCCGTGGAATGAGTTTGACACCTGTGCTCTATACCATCACAATACTCTATACCATCACAGTACTCTATACCATCACAGTACTCTATACCATCACAATACTCTATACCATCACAATACTCTATACCAAAACGGTACCTAAACGATACCACAGTCTTTAGCCAAAGACACAGAACGGCACTTGATCCAGACAGATGAACTCAGCTATTGATCTGTTCAACGTTGGGCATCTTTTGAGTTCATTATCATTACATTAGAATTGTTTTACGTAAAAAGAAAATGTCAGCGACAGCCATGTATGCAATAATGAATCAATTATACAATCATACAATCAGTTTGACTTTATTTTTTACCATTCTAACAACGTAATAACATAATGGTAACCATTTATTTGGATGGTAAATCTCTATTGATAAACTGGGTAAATCTAGATGTATCCTAGGCCTATCCACAATACAGGTGAATGCATATTCAGTAGGAGTGTGTGCATGCATTGAGTTTTTGAGCTTGTTTGGGCTGATTTCATGGGGCTACAGATGACAAACAATCTGTTTCCCTTCCATTTGGGACTTATTTGACTGTACTGATCAACAACATTTGCATAGAAACATTTTAACCAATAATGACATCAAGGCAAGAGGGGGGTGGCCCTGTAGGAGCACAGTCAGTTCGCTGAGGCAATAGATCATCTTTGGGAGAGATGTGAGAGAGAGAGAGCATATAAGTGAATTAATTAATTAATTACGTTTTTGGTGGAAATCTGCTTTGAAATCAGTATGTTTTGCATTATGGTTCGCATATTATCAGCTAGCATGGAAAGTTAGCCTACAATAGCTGGAAGCTATCGGTATCATCTTGCATTGTAAAGTGCTCTAGCCTGTATAGACATTGTTTAGCAAACGGTAATGAACAGTTTCAACGTTTCTTCACGTCGTGTTACGTTATTCAAGTGTGTTAACTTTTGTGCAGCGTGAGTGGGGAGCTAACATGATGGAGCCCAGGCTAGGTGAAGCAGGCACTGTGCATGCCATAATAAGGGGTCGGCTGCGTTGATATAGACATGATTGATCCGTGAGACACATTTGACAGAAGTACCGAAAGTAACAACAATTCTAGTACAGAACCGTTTTTCATGTACTAGTATCGAAAAAGCAAAGAAATGTTGGTATATCGTGCAACATTACAGCAGTGTCTCATAGCAGCCAAGTAATAAGTCTACTGAAGTGAAAAGAAGTGATTGAATGGGATAACCTCAGTACAGACTGGTAGGATTGGCTCTGTTCTCTGGAGGAGGTAGTGGTTCAGTCACTGTCTGTCCGGGCGTTTTCCTAGAAGCTGTAAACCTCAGCATGTGTAGGCACGTGCATTCACAGACACACACACACACACACAGACACACACATAAACACACACATGCATACCAACCCCTCCCCTAAAGACACTTAAGAAAGCCATTCAAGCTTGCATATTATGGCAGGTGAAAATAAATGGACACGTGTGACCCAGGCCTCCTTTTCATGATCATTTTATTTTCCCCCAGGTGAAGTTCATGGTTGCTGATGCAGACATAACCAGATTTGAATTAAGGTTAAGGATATTCATGATTTAGTTTCAATGCATAGCTACCTCTCATTTTAGCATATTAATAATTTAAAATGTCTCTTATTACTATATGACATTTGTGAGGGAGTGTGTATGTGTGTGTGTGTGACTGTGTGTGTGTATTTGACAATATACGGTACCGTGTGTACAGTGGAACAGGATATCTGCTTTCAAGCATGTGTGTGTGGCTCTTTATATTCCAGGAAGACCCTCCAAAGCTCACGTCACATTACAGAGCGAAAACATGTAATTGGAAACAAAGTGGTAGATGTATAAAACATATGTGCCCTCCCCCTCCATCTCTGCGGATGGCAAGAAGAACTCTCGAACCCTTTGGCGACAAAAACGTATTTTCTTTCCGAAACACTTAAGCGTGCTGTCTGAGGCCAACTCTCTCGCTATCTCTCTCAGAATGATTTTCTTGACCCTAACCAGTCAGGCTTCAAGAAGGGTCACTCAACCGAGACTGCTCTTCTCTGTGTCACGGAGGCTCTCCGCACTGCCAACGCTGACTCTCTCTCCTCTGTTTTCATCCTCCTAAATCTATCCACTGCCTTCGACACGTGAACCATCAGGTCCTCCTCTCCACCCTCTCAGGGCTGCGCGCTGCACACTCTTGATGTGGAGAGGATCTGTGTCTGCACTACGTTTTCTCACTACTGGTGTCCCCTGGGGCTCTGTTCAAGCCCTCTCCTCTTCTCTCTATAAGCCAAGTCATTAGGCTCCATCATATACTCACATGGTTTTTCCTGTCATTGCTATGCAGATGACACTCAACTACATTTCTCCTTCCCCCCTTCTGACACCCATGTGGCGACACGCATCCCTGCTTGCCTGGCAGTTATCTTAGCTTGGATGTCGGACCACAAGCTCAACCTTGACAAGACGGAGCTGCTCTTCCTCCTAGTGAAGGCCCGCCCACTCCAAGACCTCTCCATAATGGTTGACAACTCCATGGTGTCCTCTTCCCAGAGTGCAAAGAACCTTGGTGTGATCCTGGACAACACTCTGTCGTTCTTTGCAAACGTCAAAGCAATGACTCGCTCCTGCAGGTTCATGCTCTACAACATCCGTAGAGTACGATACCTCAAACAGGAAGCAGCACAATTCCTAATCCAGGAACTTGTCATCTCCAGTCCTGACTACTGCAAATCGCTGTTGGCTGGGCTCTCCTCTTGTGCCATTAAACCCCTGCAACTCATCCAGAACGCTGCAGCCCGCCTGGTGTTAAACCTTCACAAGTTCTCCCATGTTACCCCACTCCTCCGCACAACGACTGGCTTCCAGTCGAAGCTTGCATCCACTACAAGACCATGGTACTTGCCTGCAGCAAGAGGACATGCCCCTCCATACCTTCAGGCTATGCTTAAACCCTACACCCCAAAACGAGTACTCCGTTCTGCTAACTCTGATCACTTGGCCCTCCTACCCCTATGGGAGGGCAGCTTCCGCTCAGCTCAGTCAAAGTTCTTCTCTGTCCTCGCACCCCAATGGTGGAACCAGCTCCCACCTGAAGCTACTATAGCAGAGTCCCTGCGCATCTTCCCAAAAACATCTGAAACCCTAACTCTTCAAAGAGTATCTTAAAACATCCCACAGCACACCCCCTCCCCACAAAAACGAACACTCGCCCTTTACTTTCCCCCCCTACTAGCTCTGACTTTGCTGATATATACCTTATTGAAGAAAAATTTACTTACTATGACTGACAAATGTGGTTGTCCCATCTAGCTATCCGAAGATGAATGCTTTTATTATTAGTTGCTCTGGAAAAAAGTGTCTGCAAAATTACTAAATGACTAAATGTACAGTTGAAATCGGAAGTTTACATACACTTAGGTTGGAGTCATTAAAGCTCGTTTTGTCAACCACTCCACAAATTTCTTGTTAACAAACTATAGTTTTGGCAAGTCGGTTAGGATATCTACCTTAAGCATGACACAAGTAATTTTTCCAGCAATTGTTTACAGACAGATTATTTCACTTATAATTCACTGTATCACAATTCCAGTGTGTCAGAAGTTAACATACACTAAGTTGACTGTGCCTTTAAACAGCTTGGAAAATTCTTGGCTTGGCTTTAGAAACTTCTGATAGGCTAATTGACATAATTTGGAGGTGTACCTGTGGATGTATTTCAGGACCTACCTTGAAATCATGGGAAAATCTAAAGAAATCAGCCAAGACCTCAGAAAAAAAATTGTAGAACAAGTCTGGTTCATCCAGGGGAGCATTTTCCAAATGCCTGAATGTACCACTTTCATCTGTACAAACAATAGTACGCAAGGATAAACACCATGGGACCACGCAGCCGTCATACCGCTCAGGAAGGAGACGTATTCTGTCTCCTAGAGATGAACGTACTTTGGTGCGAAAAGTGCAAATCAATCCCAGAAGAACAGCAAAGGACCTTGTGAAGATGCTGGAGGAAACAGGTACAAAAGTATCTATATCCACGGTAAAATGAGTCTTATATAGACATAACCTGAAACGCCGCTCAGCAAGGAAGAAGCCACTGCTCCAATACTGCAATAAAAAAGCCAGACTACGGTTTGCAACTGCACATGGGGACAAAGGTCGTACTTTTTGGAGAAAAGTCCTCTGGTCTGATGAAACAAAAATAGAACTGTTTGGCAATAATGACCATCGTTATGTTTGGAGGAAAAACGCAGAGGCTTGCAAGCCAAAGAACACCATCCCAACCGTGAAGCACGGGGGTGGCAGTATCATGTTGTGGGGGTGCTTTGCTGCAGGAGGAACTGGTGCACTTCACAAAATAGATGGTATCATGAGGAAAGACAATTATGTGGATATATTGAAGCAACATCTCAAGACATCAGTCAGGAAGTTAAAGCTTCCAAATTGTCTTCAAAATGGCTTACGGACAACAAAGTCAAGTTATTGGAGTGGCAATCACAAAGCCCTGACCTCAATCCTATAGAAAATTTGTGTGCAGAACTGAAAAAGCATGTGCAAGCAAGGAGGCCTACAAATCTGACTCAGTTACATTAACTCTGTCAGGAGGAATGGGCCAATATTCACTCAACTTATTGTGGGATACTTGTGGAAGGCTACCCGAAATGTTTGACCCAAGTTAAACAATTTAAAGGCAAAGCTACCAAATACTAATTATGTGTATGTAAACTTCTGACCCACTGGGAATGTGATGAAAGAAATAAAAGCTGAAATAAATCTTTCTCTCTATTATTACTCTGACATTTCACATTCTTAAAATAAAGTGGTGATCCTAACTGACCTAAGACAGGGAATTTTTACTAGGATTCAATTTCAGGAATTGAGAAAAATAGAGTTTAAATGTATTTGGGTCTGGTGTATGTAAACTTCCCACTTCAAACTGTATGTGGACAGGCTTTCATAGGCATTTATTTTTACTTGCCACTGAACACAATTCAGTTCTTCGTTCATTCATTGTCTGCATCTCAAATGGCACCCTATTCCCTATACAATGCAAAAACCATATGGACCCTGGTCAAAAGTTGTGCACTTTATAAGGTGTAACATGCCTTTTGGAAGCAGTCATTGAATATGGTTGGAGGGAACCCCCGAGAGAACATGTTTACTGTAGATGTTGACTCTGACAGAAGACTGAACCTGAATAACAATAAGCGTTTACCAAACATTAATTGCCATCAAATACAATGCTGAAATTACAGTTGCGGGACCCTATAGGCCTGGCTACAATAAAGTCAGATTGTTTGTTTAAAAATATCATAATGTTTGTATACTAATACAGTTTGATTTCTGACGATGATCGAAACCCAGCTACTGTAAGTCAGAAGTATGTCAAAGAGCTTCAGAGTGACTGCTGTATTAAGTCACACTAAATACCTGAAGTGCTCATACTGCTTGTTCACACTCTCACCATTTCCTTCACTAAACATTTTGTGGTTTGCAGCTCGAAGTTAGATGTCAAGGGCAAGTCTAGTTAGCTTAAGTTAGTAGCAATTGTAGCAAAACTTAGCTATCTCGCTTGCCAACATTAAAAGAAAACAATTCAAAGCAGAGCCTCCACCTAACCATGATCTCGCCATTCCCTTCTATATTAAATCCTGCGATTTGTTGCTAAAAGTTGGATGTCAAGAGGATGCCTAGTTAGTTGTTGTTGACTTGTATAGCTAACTAGCAGCAGTAGCTAGCATTCACAGCTTACTAGCTAGCTAGATACCAACAACAAATATTAGGAATAGTGACAAAGCAGTGGTAATAAGTCTGCATTTATAGCTATTATAGAAAAGTTCCCTAATAGTTACATCATGCTTTTAGAAAACCTGCATTCATCCATACTAACGTTAGCTATTTGACTTAGTGTGTACAAGTTGCTTCAGTCCTGGCATCATCATAAAGAAAACAATGCAAACGACTTTATGATACAGTTGCGCTAGCTGTTTATAAAAACGTTTTACCTTTATTTAACCAGGCAAGTCAGTTCAGAACAAATTCTTATTTACATTGACGGCCTACCCGGCCAAACACGGACGACACTGGGCCAATTGTGCGCCGCCCTATGGGACTCCCAAACACAGTCAGATGTGATGCAGCCTGGATTTGAACCAATGACTGCAATGACACCTCTAGCACTGAGATGTAGTGCTTCAGGCCGCTGCTCCACTCACTAGCCAAAATAATGTATACACATGTAGCTAGCTAGCTATTTTAACTGTGGAATCTTACCCGTGTATGGATAAACAATCTAATCTAATCAAATGTTATTTGTTAAATATCCGCAATAGTATCAGAAAGTGTTTGACAGAGGCATAGTGGCAGAATGTTTAACCAGTCCATTATCTCAACCAATCATGGCTAGGCAAGAATCTATCTTTCTCCATGGCTAAATAAAGTTTGTGATTTAAGTTGCTATTCAGGCACATGCAAGTCCATATCATTATCATTAAGACGTTTTTTAAAATGTACTGTCAAACGGCTCTAGTGCATAGGACTGTATGCACTCAAATACCCAGGATCCGGTACCCAGACTAAAATATGTTTGTTACGGTCCATCTTTGGGTTTTGCTATGTCCTTTCTTTTGTGGAAGGCTGAATAGGATTTTGTAGTATATGTGTGAGGGTCGTCTGCAATATTTTGTGCTTGATATTTCTCCCTGTAACAATGGCTGTCCTTTGTAAGCGTGACACCTTTGTAAGCATGGCAGTGTTTTGTGCTCATCACTTAGCAACCATGCAGGGCATTTCCCCATGTCTACCTGTGTTCTGTCAAACATCATTGTTCTGGTCCCATACCACTTTGTACAGCGAACTTCTGTGAATTTATCTAGTGATGTGCAGTTCAGTAATGATTTGTTATTTTTGAATTACTCTTCTTATTGACTCGAGAGTCATGATACATTTTTCTGAGGAACTCGTTCATTCTAGTCATTCTTTTGACCTGTTGGCCGAAATCCCATAATACAAGCATTTCACATTTACAAGAATTTCGCTACATCCACAATAACATCTGCTAAATATGTGTATGTGACCAATAAAATTTGATTTGATACACACTCCTCCGGCTCAGCAGCTCCAGAGACGTATTCCAGCCAACAACTGTCTGTTATATATCCACGTTGGAAAATAGATAATGTTACAGGAATAATTAATGCAATTAATTGATTAGTGAATGCTATGATGGACACAGTTTGTAGAACCAAAACATATACAGGGTCTGACTTCTCAACATACTCCAACTCGAGAACTAATAGTTTGGGGGGCTGTAGTTCGCAACTTATATTGTGCTTATCACCCTGACGGCAGTCAATCAATGCATTGCATTCCACAAGGAGTAGTTCACAATCTAGTCCGGTTGAAGCCACAACTAGACCTCATTGTAAAATGTTTCAAGAAATAATCATATTTGTATGCCTAGCAATCAACAAATCTACATTGTTTAAAGCAAACTTTTAAAGTCTCAGTCACAAATGACAGCTCCAATAACCCCCCTATGATGAACAACATGTGAACGAAAGGCTTGTGGAATTATGAATCTTTCGAGTTTTGAGTTCATTGTTTGCTAGTAGGGGGTCCTCCGTGCTCTGGGTATTACTGATTCAAATGAACAAAATTAGTAAAAATATTTGTACTTTTGATTAAATGAGTCGAAAAGATCAAAGTAAGTAAAAAGAGAAACTTTCCATCATTAGATTTATCCCACACAAATGCACAGAAAAATGGATAACCACAATGATCAGGTGTGGCCAATTACTGGGCCCCTGAACACACTTACTGCAACAAACTTAACACTTAAGACAAACACTATTGACTGTTGAGGGTGAAATTGCTGTTTAATGTATACAGTGCATTCAGAAAGTATTCAGACCCCAGTTTACATTACAGCCTCATTCTAAAATGTATTAAATTGTTTTATTTTTTCCATCTAAACACAATAACCCATAATGACAAAGCAAAAACAGGTTTGTAGACATTTTTGCAAATGTATTAAAAATAAAAAAACTGAAATATAATATTTACATAAGGACTCAGACCCTTCACTCAGTACTTTGTTGATGCACCAATGGCAGCGATTACAGCCTTGAGTCTTTTGGGTACGACGCTACAAGCTTGGCACATCTGTATTTGGAAAGTTTCTCCCATTCTTCTCTGCAGATCCTCTCAAGCTCTGTCAGGCTGGATGGAGAGTGTCGCCGCACAGCTATTTTCAGGTCTCTCCAGAGATGATCGATCGGGTTCAAGTCCGGGCTCTGGCTGGGCCACTCAAGGACATTCAGAGATTTGTCCCAAATCCACTCCTGTGTTGTCTTCGCTGTGTGCTTAGGGTCGTTGTCCTGTTGAAAGGTGAACCTTCACCCTAGTTTGAGGTCCTGAGCGCTCTGGAGCAGGTTTTCATCAAGGATCTCTATGCAGTCTTCTCCATTCCTCTTTCCCTCGATCCTGACTAGTCTCCCAGTCCCTGCTGTTTAAAAACATCCCACAGCATGATGCTAACACCACCATGCTTCACCATAGGGATGGTATTGACCAGGTGATGAGCTGTGCCTGGTTTACTCCAGACATGACACTTGGCATTCAGGCCATCTCAAGGATGATCAATGGAAACAGGATGCATCTGAGCTCAATTTCGAGTCTCATAGCGAAGGGTCTGAATAGTTATGTAAATACAGTGGTTTGCGAAAGTATTCGCCCCCTTGGCATTTTTCCTATTTTTGTTGCCTTACAACCTGGATTTAGAATAGATTTTTGGGGGTTTGTATCATTTGATTTACACAACATACCTACCACTTTGAAGATGCAAAATATTTTTTTATTGTGAAACAAACAAGAAATAAGACAAAAAAAACAGAAAACTTGAGTATGCAAAACTATTCACCACCCCAAAGTCAGTACTTTGTAGAGCTACCTTTTGCAGGAATTGCAGTTGCAAGACTATTGGGGTATGTATCTATAAGCTTGGCACATCTTGCCACTGGGATTTTTGCCCAGTCTTCAAGGCAAAACTGCTCCAGCTCCTTCAAGTTGGATGGGTTTCGCTGGTGTACAGCAATCTTTAAGTCATACCACAGATTCTCAATTGGATTGAGATCTGGGCTTTGACTAGGCCATTCCAAGACATTTAAATGTTTCCCCTTAAACCACTCGAGTGTTGCTTTAGCAGTATGCTTAGGGTCATTGTCCTGCTGGAAGGTGAACCTCCATTCCAGTCTCAAATCTCTGGAAGACTGAAACAGGTTTCCCTCAAGAATTTCCCTGTATTTAGCGCCATCCATCATTTCTTCAATTCTGACCAGAGGTGTTGGGTTTGCGCCAGTCATAGCGTTTTCCTTGATGGCCAAAAAGATCAATTTTAGTCTCATCTGACCAGAGTACTTTCTTCCATATGTTTGGGGAGTCTCCCACAATACGTGTTTGCTTCTTTTTTTCTTTAAGCAATAGATTTTTTTCTGGCCACTCTTCCGTAAAGCCCACCTCTGTGGAGTGTATGGCTTAAAGTGGTCCTATGGACAGATACTCCAGTCTTTGCTACAGGAAATAATCACCTGCCATCTGGTCAGGTTAGCATAGGGCTAAATGTGCCAGGTTATCTTGTGGGAACAGCTATAGATCCAGCGTTGTATCATGTGCAACTACATCAACGATTTTAATTGGCTGATGCACATTTTGAGATGGAGATAAAGTTTACACGTAAACTTTGCAAGTATAAACGATTGAGGTGTTAAAGAACTGGGGAGATGGATGCCAGTTGTTTGCAACGTAATCTACCCTAGTTTGCATATGCCGTTTCGTGGTTGATGCCATCTGCTTTCAGAGCCAATTACACCTGCGCACTAGCACTCAGTGTGCACTGGAGAAAGCTCAAACAGCGACGGCCTCATCACACCATCTGGGTGCATTGAATACATTGGATGAATATTAAACAGTGGAGGCTCCTCAGAGGAGGAAAGGGAGAACAATCCTCCTCAGTGAATTTCATTTAAAAAATGTAATTGTAAAACATTAAAAAAGTTATCATTTTTAGATAAACTATACTAAATATAATCACGTCAACAAATAATTGATTAAAACACTATTTTGCAAAGAGGCTCTACAGTAGCCTCAACAGCACTCTGTAGGGTAGCACCATTATGTAGCCGGAGGACAGCTAGCTTCCGTCCTCCTCTGTGTACATTGACTTCAACACCAAACTTAGGAGGCTCATGGGTCTCACCCCCCTCCATAGTCTTACACAGTAATTATGACAACTTCCGGAGGATGTCTGACCCAATCAAAGGGTCAGAGTATTGATTAGTACTGAAAGCTACAGCTACAGCAAGCTAGCACTGCAGTGCATAAAATGTGGTGAGTAGTTGACTCAAAGAGAGAGAAAGACAATAGTTTAACAATTTTTAACAAACTAATTTCTTCCAAAATGAAGAAGCAAGAGAGAAAGATTGTCTTTTTCCCACTTTCAGTTTCACTTACATAGCTAGCAAATACAGCTAGCTAGTTTAGCCTACTGAAACACCCTGCTCAAACAGACGGATACTATGATAGCTTTCTGGCTATGAATATCCAACACAACACTGAAACTCTTCCAATTCAAGGTAAGCTTTTGGTTTGACAAATGTATTGCCGCCGGGTCCGCTGGTGCAACTGTTTACTGACTGTACACTGCGATGTTACTGCATGATTGTAGCGGGTTTACTATGCGTTAGTCCTATTAGCTATGCTGACTATGACGTTACTTTAGCTAACATGGTGGCAATGATGTAGGCTGTGTGTAGTGGTTTGGCTTGGAACGTTTTTTTTCACCTGGTCACATACAGCTGATCTGTTGTACATTAAAGTCCACAAGCGAAGGGAAGAGGTGAGAGGAGGAGAGCGCATAGATGCGAGAATGAATACAATGTGCCTGCTATGAAAGTCAATTGTGTTTACACGTGATCAGGGGTATATTCATTCCGCTGATTTTGTTGACAAACATTTCTGAAACGGAAGCAAACAGGACAAAACGGGGATAAACATATCTGAATTTGTCCAATAGAAACTGTCGTTTGCAACTGTTGAACTAATGATTACACCCTATTTCAGCTAGATGCAGGCAAAAGTGTGCAAGGTGGTATTGATGTCACTGTCTGTCCACGGGTCACCGTCTGTCACCTCAAATTTGTCTCTCGACCTGTGTGCACCTACGTTATAAACTTTCATTCATAGGCTAGGTTGTAGCAGCTTCATCATGGGAATAGGGAAAATTAGAGCTGTGAGTGATGGCAAAATAATCGGCCTCGAAAGACAATTACTGTAAAAAAAACAATGGATATTTTTGTCACAAAGTTGATAATGAATGTGTCTTTTTAGGAATTTTCTAATTGGACTTCGATATGGGGCCATCTTTGGGAATTTTCCTTTTGGGCTCAGCTTCAGCTAAACTGCAGTACCGAAAGTGCCCTCTGAGCACAGTGGAAAGGGTGCTTCCAGACTGGAACCCTGGCCCCCTGGTATTGAACCTACATGTGTCATCAAGTATGGCTGCCACATCCTCGAATGCATAGTCTTCATGGTCATCATCTTTGTCTTTAGAAAATTTGGTCACACTTTTTGGGTATAGTTCAGATAGTCCATGTAGATAATTGACAGATGATCATACTATCAACAAACTGTCTGTTGACTGTTTGTTACGGTTAGGGCTAGGTTTAGAATAAGGGTTAGGGTAAGTGTTAGGGTTAAGGTTATGGTAAGGATTAAGTTTAGGGTTAGGATAAGGGTTACGGTTAGGGATAAGGTTAGTAGATAGTCTTCAGAGCATCTACAGATAGACTATCCAAATAAAGTCTTACCGAAAATTCTTTGAACGCCTTCACAAAGTTGCTGCCATTATCTCAAATCAAATAAAATGTGATTTGTCACATGCTTCGTAAACAACAGGTTCAGACTAACAGTGAACTGCTTACTTTCAGGCCTTTCCCAGCAATGTAGAGAGTAAAAGTGAAAGAATAGAAGAAGAATAACGAGAAATAAATACACAAGTAGTCTATGACTGTAGCTGTTACTTTATGTTGAATATTGTAGATCACATGAATCTCCTGAATCGTTTCTGCTATGAGATCATAAATCTGCCGGAGCCAGATTCTGGCATAGGCCAGTGCAACAGACTTTCTCTGCAGCCTCTTCTCCTCTATCCAGTGTACCTATAGCTCTGGTGTTCAGGAAATAGGTGGGTGGGAGATTACATAATGCCGTGTCTATAAGAACACAAGGAGAGAGCATAGCCTTTGACCTTTCATTTAAAGTTTTTTTCTTAATCTTTGTGTAGGCTTCAATGATGAAATATGTTTTTTCTAGGTATAGAACAGAAAACAATAAAGGTAAATTGAAAAATGATTCTCAGTCCTGTGTTACTCATTAGCATATTTGTTTTTACATGATCAATAAAAATAATAACAGCAAACAATACAAATCTAGGCTACTTAACATAAACAGGATTAGGTTTGCTGCCACACACCACATTTGTATGCTACTCACTTTCAGTATACTCATCTGGAGCATTCCATTTTCTGAGTTGCTGAAAAAGCTTCTATGATGTGCTGTTCAATTGTGTCCATACACTGAGTACACCAAACATTATGACCACCTTCCTGATATTGAGTTGCGGGCTGCAACTTTTTTTACACACAGATTAGAACGTTTAGCTTAATTAAAATGTTGATAAACTATTAGGCTATTTCTTCACATTATAAGCGCAGCAATGTGCACATGGCAGTAGGCTATAAGCGGGAATGTTCCGTTAGCGGAAAACACCATTATCAAAAGTGACCTCAAATGTGATTTTGCACATAACTCTTTTATTATAAAGGTGCATTTTTATTGTGAAAAAGATCTTCCCTGATCTTGAAACTCACGCGCTGCTAATGTATGCCAGATAGGCTCTACAGTCTACAACCATTGTAAACCATATTAATGTGCTTAATTTTAAGATGTTTTTGGGCCACTTTAGTTGTGATAGAAACCTTATCATAACATATAGGCCTATGGGCTATGCTACGTAAATTGTGCGACTATGATACAAAAAAGTCACGAAAAAAAGTCTGTTTCTTATGCTGGGCATCATTCACAAGTGACAGTATATAATTCACAAGTGATACAGTGGGATAATATTGTCAAACGTCAGATTATTCTTGATTTAATTTGGTCTTTACATATACTAAATAATATATGTGTGAAATTTGTTTTGATTTAGAATGGACCATTATCATGCACCTGTCTCGAAACAGGGGCAGGGAAAAAATACATGTCATCTATGCACTTAAATAGTGTATGGAGGATGCTTTTCCTGTGATTTCTTTCCATGCCAGCCAGTTAGGCTATACCCCTGTTGTAAAGATAAGCAGTGTGCTTAATATTAGGAAAGTTGAGAAATAAATATACTGTAGTAGGCCTAGCCTATAGAAAGCTGATGGGATCCTCCTCTTTTTAAAAGAGGCCATCACTCTGTTTTCTCACGAAATTGCATACCCTATAGAAATGTTGCACAACATGAGCTCATGGGCTCTCATGAAGTGTTTGATTGGATTTTTTATTACATTTGCATTGATTTCAGAGGGAAAATAGAGTGCTGAGTACCAGACAGTTAGCAAGTTTGGTAGGCTACTAATGAGCCGCATCAGAGCTTGGAGATGCCTAATTACCGTGACTAAGCGGTCACGCGGAATTTGACTGCCTTCATGATTCATGACTGCCGGGGTGGCGGTTATACGGTCACAGCAACAGCCCTTGTTGCAGCCCCCCCTTTTGTCAGGGCATGGACACTACAAGGTATCAAAAGTCTTCCAAAGGGTTTTTGGCCCACGTTGACTCCAATGCTTCTCACAGTTGTGTCAAGTTGGCTTAATATACTTTGGGTGGTGGACCATTCTTTATACACACGGGAAACTGTGGAGAGTGAAAAACCCAGCAGTGTTGCAGTTCTTGACACAAACTGTCTGCTAAATATTTGTTCTTTACATAAACATCTGCTAAATATGTGTATGAGACCAATAACATTTTATTTTATTTAATATGACCTGGGCGCCTGGCACCTATTACCATACTCTGTTCAAAGGTACTCTTTTATCTTGCCCATTCACCCCATTCACTCTTGCCCATTCACCCTTTATGGCACACATACACAATCCTTGTTTCAATAGTCTCAAGGCTTAAAAATCCTTCTTTAACCTGTCTCCTCCCCTTCATCTACACTGATTGAAGTGGATTTAACAAGTGACATCAATAAGGGATCATAGCTTTCACTTGGATTCACCTGTTCAGTCTATGTCAGGAAAAGTGCAGGTGTTCTTAATGTTTTGTATACTCAGTGTACATCAGCTGTCGTGCAAACGACTCTTCTTTATCAAGCTTTGCCATAAGGTTCTCCTTCATTTTGGAGTCTTCTAGTCAAACATGCATTTCATCATATGGGATTCTTCCCTCCACGTAAGCCCTCCACCAGCTTCTTGAATGCAGGCTGGTCCAATACAGAAAATTCTTGGACATCTTCCTCAAAGGAATGGAAGACCAATTGGTCCATGTTCGACTGAGATGTACGATGGATCCGATTTTCCAGGGTAATGTCTAGCTTAACGTTAGCTAGCAGACATGGTCCTGCTAGAAAACAGGGAGTGAACATTAGATTGTTATCTAGCTCACTAGTTGGCAATTGAGCTTGTTTCCTGTTGTAACGTGCCCATCTAGATCGTAGCTAGCTAGCTGGCTGTCAAACAAAAACACAGCCAGCTAGCTATAGCAAGCTTACGACAGCTAATTTAATCATTTCGCTAATTTTAGTTGGCTAGCTAGTTAGCTTGTGAACCCATTGTTGTGGCCTGACTAGCTTGTAGCCTGCTGGTACCAAACAGAGCCAAATTGCTAACAACACAGATTAATGGGTGGAACCAACAGAGTTGGTCGCCTCGCTTTGCTTTGCGTTCTTAGGAAACTATGCAGTATTTCGTTTTTTATGTATTATTTCTTACACTGTTACCCCAGGAAATCTTAAGTCTTATTACATAGATGCCGGGAAGAACTACTGGATATAAGAGCAACATTAACTTACCAACATTGCGACCAGGAATACGACTTTCCCGAAGCGGGTCCTCTTTTTGGACCACCAACCAGGACAATGGATCGGATCTCAGTAGGCGACCGAAAACAACGGCGCTGCAGAAGGGGCAGACGGAACGGTCTTCTGGTCGGGCTCTGTAGACGGCCACATCGCTCACTGCTCCCGTGTATACTACTCGCCAATGTCTACTCTCTTGACAACAAGGTAGACGAAATTCGAGCAAAGGTTGCCTTCCAGAGAGACAGAGATTGTAACATTTTCTGTTTCACGGAAACATGGCTCACTCAGGATATGTTATCAGAGTTGGTACAGCCATCTGGTTTCTTCACACATCGCGCCGACAGAAACAAACATCTCTCTGGTAAGAAGAAGGGCGGGGGTGTATGCCTTATGATTAACGAGTTGTGGTGTGATCATAACATACAGGAACTCAAGTCCTTTTGTTCACCTGACCTAGAATTCCTTACAATCAAATGCCGACGACATTATCTACCAAGAGAATTCTCTTTGATTATAATCACAGCCGTGTATATCCCCAACAAAGCAGACACCTCGACGGCCCTAAAATAACTTCCTTGGACTCTGTGTTACGATGAGCGAAGGGGGGAACCCAAGAGCGGACTCAGAAGAGGAAGCCGGGATGAATGCACAAAAAGGTTTATTGATCACAGAGAAATGGGGAGTGCAGAACCGGGGTAGCTCAGATGAATTGCAAAAACCAGGAGTGTAGTGTGAGGTTGGAGTTGGCTGAGTAGAACAGGGGAACAGGTCCTGAGGGGAATACAAGGTAATGGTGGTGAGTGATATCCAGAGCAAGGTGGTTGGTGTTGAGATGTGGAACAGGAGACAGGAGCCAGAGACAGAGCGGTAACTGCAAGGAGAGGACGGAAATGGTTAAAGGCAAGAAAACGAGCAAAGCAGAGCAACAGGATCTTGAAAATAGACAAAAGGCTAGACTGATACTGACTGAGCAGAGATTACAAACTGGCAGCGTGGAGGTCGCAGGAAAGAGTATATGAGAGGTCTTGATTTGTGGGACGATTTGCAGCTGGTAGGGATCTGCTCTGACTCCAGCACACCTGTCTCCAACCACACAATCACACCAAGAGAGAGAGAGAGAGAGTATACAGGGGGAGAACTGCAAGTTAGGATGACACCGGATGGACACCAGAGGGCGTAGAGGGAGCAGATGTGACACTATGTAAACTGGAAACCACATATCCTGAGGCTGCATTTATTGTAGCTGGGGATTTTAACTAAGCTAATCTGAAAACAAGGCTACCTAAATTTTATCGAATATCGAATGCGCGACCCGGGCAGACAGCATTCTGGATCATTGCTACTCAAACTTCTGCGATGCATACAAAGCCCTTCCTCGCACTCCTTTCGGCAAATCTGACCACGACTCCATTTTGTTGCTCCCAGCATATAGACAAAAACTAAAGCAGGAAACGCCCATGCTCAGGTCTGTTCAATGCTGGTCCGACCAATCTAATTCCACGCTTCAAGATTGCTTCGATCACGTGGACTGGGATATGTTCCGGATAGCCTCAGACAACAACATTGATGTATACACTTGTAGTAACAAGTAACATATTTATGTTTACCAATAGATGGCAGTATTGACTCAAGACGGGGGTTTGCTTCCCGCTATCCGTAGCTATTTCCTATGTCTGCCTATTTAACTATGATTAAGAAAGCTTCAGGGAGGTTTTAAGCCAAGTGCATAAGATAATGTAAATCTAAGTTACAATTAAATACTAAACCGTATGTAAGTCTCATGAGTCGTAATTCTAAGAAGCCTTTAAGGATACTACATATTTGGCGATGAGGATAACTATGGAAAACTGCGTTGGATTTTTTTGCGTCACATTGCGTCACGTCACATCCTTTGAAGTCCATTGCCTGATTTGTGCTGTGTTCACCGGTGCATCATCCAACACGTCGATCATCAAAACCTGGTCATTTTCTTCTTCCTGAATGATGATTTCTGGAAATGGTCAGAAAGTCAGGAAGAAGCTTTTGCAAAGTCAAAGGTGTTACTGCAATCAGCTGAAGTGCTAGTGCACTACTCATCAGACAGAGATCTCATCCTATCGTGTGATGCCTCATCGTATGGTGTGGGGGCAGTGCTATCCCACCGGATGGAGAATGGTGCAGAGAAACCTATCGGGTTCATGTCAAGAACGTTGTCGCCAGCGGAGAAAAAGTACTCTCAGCTGGACAAGGAAGGACTGGCTGTCATATTCGGAATACAGAGATTCCACAAGTACTTGTACGGGAGAACATTCACTATTGTGACGGATCATAAGCCTCTGATCTCTCTGTTCCATGAATAAAAGCCAGTACCACAAATGGTCTCTCCAAGAGTTCAACGTTGGAATGTGTGGCTCAGGGCCTACGAGTACAGAATCATTTACAAACCAGGTAGATACCATGGGAATGCTGATGCTCTGAGTAGGCTGCCCATTCCAGAAATCATCATTCAGGAAGAAGAAAATGACCACGTTTTGATGATCGACGTGTTGGATGATGCACCGGTGAACACAGCACAAATCAGGCAATGGACTTCAAAGGATGTGACGTTATCACAAGTGCATGAATTTATCCTGAAAGGATGGCCTACAGTGACAGAGCCTCAGATCATGCCTTACTACACTCGCCGCTTGGCATTGAGTGTTCGAGATGGATGTGTTCTGTGGGGTTCAAGAGTAGTTATCCCACCACAAGGGCGGGGGTTGCTACTGAAGTTGTTGCATCAGTCGCATCCAGGTATGTCGAGGATGAAAGGCCTAGCGAGGTCATATGTCTGGTGGCCAAAGATGGACCACGATGTGGAAAATGAGTTTAGCCGGTGTGAAGATTGTCAGAGTAACAGGAAGTCACCCCCCACCGCGCCATTACATCCTTGGGAATGGCCAGAAAAACCATGGACACGATTACATGTGGACTACGCTGGACCTTTCCTAGGGAAAATGTTCCTTGTGCTGATTGATTCTCATTCAAAGTGGATGGATGTTTACCCCATGAACACGTCAACATCGTACGCTACGATTGAGAAGTTGAGACAAAGCTTCAGTGTTATGGGATTGCCTCAAATGTTGGTTAGTGACAATGCTACTTGTTTTACAAGCACTGAATTCACAAGTTTCATGAAACAAAATGGAATTCAGCATGTAACGTCGGCCCCTTTTCACCCATCTTCAAACGGATTAGCAGAACGTGCAGTTCAGACCTTGAAGGAGGGGATGAGGAAGATGCAAGGGCCCAGCATTGAAACAAAGGTGTCAAGATTCTTGTTTAGCTACAGGATTACTCCTCAAGCTACGACTGGGTTGTCACCTGCAGAAATGTTGATGTCAAGGAGGTTAAGGTCAACCTTGGATCTCATCAGACCAGACCTGAAAATGAAAATACAACAAAAGCAATGGAATCAAAAATGTAATCATGACACCCGAGCCAAACTCAGAAGTTTCTCACCTGGAGATGATGTCTATACAATAAACTATGGGTTTGGTCCTAAATGGATTCCAGCTACCATTGAGGATTGCTCAGGACCAGTATCTTATACTGTGACTATCGGAAGTGGACAAAGACTAAGGAGACACGTGGATCAGATCCGAGCTCGAATTCCAGTTCCATCCGGAGATCTGGATCAATTCTTAAACGAGCAGGACAGTACATTGGAACGTTCCCCAGAGTTGCATTTGAACAAACCACCTGAGACCAACAATGCTCAACTTCCTGAGACCACCAGTCCGGGACGACCTCCTCCTGTGAAGTCTCCACAAAAGGACTTTGTTTCACCATCAAAGATCTGGTGGCACCAGCTACACCACCTCTGAGACGCTCTATTAGAGAGAGACGTCCGCCAGACTTTTTCAGATCCTAAAGGAGATCATTTTTGAAAAAATGTAAATAAGAATATAGCATAGCTCAGAAAGGAATTAAATTGGGTTATTAGCTTTAAAGGGGGGAAATGTAGTAACCTGGTATATTTATGTTTACCAATAGATGGCAGTATTGACTCAAGACGGGGGTTTGCTTCCCGCTATCCGTAGCTATTTCCTATGTCTGCCTATTTAACTATGATTAAGAAAGCTTCAGGGAGGTTTTAAGCCAGGTGCATAAGATAATGTAAATCTAAGTTACAATTAAATACTAAACCGTATGTAAGTCTCATGAGTCGTAATTCTAAGAAGCCTTTAAGGATACTACAACACTGATCCGGTGAGCGAGTTTATTAGCAAGTGCATCGGTGATGTTGTACCCACGGCGACTATTAAAACCTTCTCCAACCAGAAACCGTGGATTGATGGCAGCATTCGCGCAAAACTGAAAGCGCAAACCACTGCTTTTAACCTGTTTTGGCTGCAGCCTGACGTCGGTACACTTATGACAACATCCAGCTCAAGTGCAGGGCGCGAAATTCAAAAGATTTTTTTTTTAAATATTTAACTTTCACACATTAACAAGTCCAACACAGCATATTTTTAAAATGTTTTACAGGGAAGACACAATATGTAAATCTATTAGCTAACCACGTTAGCAAAAGACACCACTTTTCTTACTCCATCAGTTTTTTACTCCATCAGTAGCTATCACAAATTCGACCAAATAAAGATATAAATAGCCACTAACCAAGAAACAACTTCATCAGATGACAGTCTGATAACATATTTATTGTATAGCATATGTTTTGTTAGAAAAATGTGCATATTTCAGGTATAAATCATAGTTTACATTTCAGCTATAGTCCGAAATTGCACCGAAAGCAGACAGAAAAATTACAGACACCAACGCCAAATAACTAAATACTCATCATAAAACATTTCTGAAAAATACATAGTGTACAGCAATTGAAAGACAGGCATCTTGTGATTCCAGACAATATTTCCGATTTATCAAGTGTTGTACAGCGAAAACACAATATAGCGTTATATTAGCGTAGCCACAATAGCCAGAAACACTTGGGCGCCGACGACCAGTTCACATGCACGACAGATATTAGAAATAGCATCATAAAATGTTTTTACTTTTGGTGATCTTCCGTCAGAATGTTGGACAAGGTGTCCTTGGTCCAGAACAGTCGTTGTTTGGATCTGGAACGGCAAATTTCCCTCTTGATTTAGCATGGGCACTTGCCAAGTGGCACGGATCTCTCCAACGTCAACAAAGTCAGGGAACACGGCAAAACTTTCGAAAAAAATTCAATAATCTGATTAAACTATATTGAAAAAACATACTTTACGATGATATGGTCACATGTATCAAATAAAATCTAAACCGGATATGTTAGTCGTCCATAATGACAGCTAAACAGAAGGCAAATTCATGTCCTCTTTCGCGCGCTCCAGAAACAGGAAATGGACGGTCACGTCATATAAAGAGCTTTAATTCCACCTCAGACCAAGATAGACACGAAATTTCTTCTCTCACCGCCTCTTGACAACCAGGGGAAGGTGTATGAAGTGTACGTAGACTCTTACGTTCATTGCCCATGTATAGGCATGAAGTTGAACAGAGCACCAATTTCTGGCATTCCACTTCCTGGTCAGGAAATGTGCTGCAGAATGAGTTCTGTTTCACTCAGATAAATAATTCAAACGGTTTTAGAAACTAGAGAGTGTTTTCCATCCAATAGTAATAATAATATGCATATTGTACAAGCAAGAATTGAGTACGAGGCCGTTTGAAATGGGCACGATTTAACTGGCTACTCAATACTGCCCCTTGCAGCCATAAGAAGTTAATCATGGCAAGGCGACCGGAAACATGACCGATAACAAACAGTGTAGCTATTCCCTCCGCAAGGCAATCACACAAGCTAAGTGTCAGTATAGAGACAAAGTAGAGTTGCTATTCAACGGCTCAGACACGACACGTATGTTGCAGGGTCTACAGTCAATCACAGATTACAAAAAGAAAACCAGCCCCGTCGCGGACACCGCCGTCTTGCTCCCAGACAAACTAAACAACTTTTTTGCTTGCTTTGAGGACAATACAGTGCCACTGACACAGCCCGCTACCAAAATCTGCCGGCTCTCCTTCACCGCAGCCAACGTGAGTAAAACAAAAAAAGTGGTAACTCCCGCATGGCTGCCGGCCCAGATGGCATCCCTAGCTGCGTCCTCAGAGCATGCGCAGACCAGCTGGCTGGTGTGTTTACAGACATATTCAATCAATTCCTGTCCCTGTCTCCTGTGCCCACATGCTTCAAGAGTGCCACCATTGTTCCTGTTCCCAAGAAAGCTAAGGTAACTGAGCTAAATTACTATTACCCTGTAGCACTCACTTCCGTCATCATGAAGTGCTTTGAGAGACTAGTCAAGGATCAATCACCTCCACCCTACCTGACACCCTAGATCCACTCCAATTTGCTTACTGCTCCAATAGGTCCACAGACGACACAATCGCAATCACACTGCCCTAACCCATCTGGACAAGAGGAATACCTATGTAAGAATGCTGTTCATCGATTACAGCTCAGCATTTAACACCGTAGTACCCTCCAAACTCGTCATTAAGCTCGAGACCCTGGGTCGCGACCCCGCCCTGTGCAACTGGGTCCTGGACTTTCTGCCGGGCCGCCCCCAGGTGGTGAGGGTTGGAAACAACATCTCCACCCCTCTGATCCTGAACACTGGGGCCCCACACGGGTGCGTTCTCAGTCCTCTCCTGTACCCCCTGTTCACCAATGACTGCGTGGCCATGCACACCTCCAACTCAATCATCAAGTTTGCAGACAACACTACAGTGGTAGGCTTGATTACCAACAATGTCGAGACGGCCTACAGGGAGGAGGTGAGGGCCCTCGGAGTGTGGTGTCAGGAAAATAACCTCACACTCAACGTCAACAAAGCAAAGGAGATGATCGTGGACTTCAGGAAACAGCAGAGGGAGCACCCCACATCGACGGGACAGTAGTGGAGAAGGTGGAAAGTTTTTAGTTCCTTGGCATAAACATCACGGCCAAACTAAAATGGTCCAACCACACAGACAGCGTGGTGAAGAAGGCCCAACAGCGCCTCTTCATCCTCAGGCGGCTGAAGAAATTTGGTTTGTCACCGAAAACACCCACAAACTTTTACAGATGTACAATCGAGAGCATCCTGTCGGGCTGTATCACCGCCTGGTACGGCAACTGCTCCGCCCACAACCTTAAGGCTCTCCAGAGGGTACTGAGGTCTGCACAACACATCACTGGGGGAAAACTACCTGCCCTCCAGGACACCTACACCACCCGATGTCACAGGAAGGCCAAAAAGATCGTCAAGGACAACAACCAAGCCACTGCCTCTTCACCCTGCTATCATCCAGAAGGCGAGGCCAGTACAGGTGCATCAAAGCTGGGACCGAGAGACTGAAAAACAGCTTCTATCTCAAGGCCATCAGACTGTTAAACAGCCACATTGAGTGGCTGCTGCCAACATTCTCACTCAAATTTCCAGACACTTTAAAAATGGGATGTAATAAATGTATCACTAGTCACTTTAAACAATGCCACTTTATATAATGTTTACATACCCTACATTACTCATCTCATATGTATATACTGTACTCTATACCATCTACTGCATCTTGCCTATGCCGCACGGCCATCGCTCATCCATATATTTATATGTACATATTCTTATTCATTCCTTTACACTTGTGTGTATAAGGTAGTTGTTGTGAAATTGTTAGATTACTTGTTAGATATTACTGCACGGTCGGAACTAGAAGCACTTCGCTACACTCACATTAACATCTGCTAAGCATGTGTATGTGACCAATAACATTTGATTTGATATATTTGACAACAAACAGCAGTCAAGCTCAGGATCCAGATAACTAGAGTTATCTAGCTAGCTAGCAAGCTAAAGTTTCTGTAAGCATGTGTTGGTCCGTGTCAAATTGTACCAAAACAACTCGCCAGCCAGCTATTCAATACAGCAGCACGGTGCCAAATAACATTTAGTTTACTTTTATGAATATCTCTGCTGGAGTTAGATGGCTGGCCACATGCAAGCCAATACTACCTACCTGATAACATTAATGTTTTGATAACTTCATTGGATACATGCAAACTCACTGCCAAGTGTTTCTTTTTCTTCAGATTGGACGTGCCTTTGAAGTTGATAAGTAGTTCAGTTTTGGCAAGCATAGCTTGCATTGCACCAGTACCCTTACAAAAATGTATTTGTTGTAGCAAACTTCCAACAAGTTGAGGCAGATTTGCTGCAAAATAAATGGTGTGCCAAAAAATGTTGCCAGAAGTTTGCAAATGTTTGCCACTAGTGGTGAATCTGTGGCAAACCTGTGGCAACAATATGTATTGCCACTAATGGCAAACAGTTTACCAGAAGCCATATGATTTTTAAGACCAGTAACCACTGATTATCAATCAGGGGGATTACAAAAATCTGTTGGAAAATGGAAACCAAGCTATCTAGCTAGCTACCTACCAAAGTTGTCCAGTGAGTGTTTAACTTATTAATTAAACTTCCTAATAAACTTGAACAGTTTATAAGCTAAATTATGCCCAGTTAACAATATCATGTTTCATGGGATACAGCGTTTTTTTGTTGTTGTTGATAACAGTTTCAATCTGTCAGCACCACTGACTGGCTAGCGCTTAGCTAGCTAAAGTTTGCTATAATATTTTCGCAAATTCATGTGACAGGTAGCTAGCTATCTAATGATTTGCCTAAACACATATTTTCGGGTGAATCTGCTGCTGTATTTTAATACTATATGCATGTCAATTCACTAGTGTCACAATTCAGTAGCATGTTAGCAACAATATGAGTTGATTTGACATCTAAGCAAAACTTTACTTTTGCAGATGGATACCCTTCCCCTACCCGTGCCGTTGGAGGAGGATGGATCAACACCCTGCAAATATATTTATTGTGCAATCACATAGCACATTTTATGTGTATCATCTTCAAGATTGATAAGGTAAGCAAATTCATGTATTATTCTCATAAATGTAGCCCATGCAGTCATTATTTGCAACAATTAGAGCTTTCATTGCTTTAAGCAAGTAGTTGCTAGCTCATCTTGATCAGGTTGTTCCTTCTGTCTTTCTAGAACCAATCAGTTACAAGTTAAAAAATCTGATTGAGTCCTTCAGTCACACCGAGGACAGACAAATCTGTGTGCACCAGATAGGTCAAGGCTTCTTGCATGCATTGCTTTGATATGCAGGTTACACACAAAATAATGCTGGTTTGTTTGCATGACCCAATTACTGGTTTGCAGGCATTGGGTCAATAGTTGGGTTGTTTTCTGTAAAAACATCCACCACCAGTGTGTGAAATCTATCAGAACATGAGCAAGTGTCAAGGCATGGCAACTTGAAAGTCTTCTAGTACGACTTAATGTCTGACTGAGTGAGATTATTTTGAAAAACTAAATGTGTTTTGGCTAACTGAAAACCATTAAAAACGATAAGTAACAAATGTTACAAATAATGCATTTGATGGTCATTCAGGTTAAATAGGTTGTCTTATCATAATTAGGTAGCTAGCTAATGTTAGCTTACAACCGTTAGCTAGCTAGCCATTTTCTGTGCTAATATATCTCTGGCTGTGGTAATGTTAGGTAGCTAGCTAACGTTAGCCTTGTGACCATGCTCGCCACACTAGCTTACTGGAGTATAGCTAAATGCTAGCTTGCGGAATATAGCTAAATGTACAGTTTTTGTAGATGTTTGGCTAGCTAGCTAACTATGTCAGTGTCTGTAACGGTAGCCAGCTAAAGTGAGCTAGCTACTTACCTTAGCTAGCTAAGCTTGACCTTTCTTCTGGACTATGTCGGACACTGTTTCCCTCGTTAGCTAACGTTAGCTAAATTAACTGGCTAGCTAAATTACCATAGCTAGATTTGACTTATTCTCCTTGGTTAATTTAACGAAAATATTTGTCATGCTTATCTCATGCTTGCATGGTGATAAAATTGAGTTAGCTAGCATGAGCTTTTCTGACAATGTTTTCTGACAGTCAGGAGGATGGATGCACATTCTTTCAGCTAGCTAACGTTAGAATTTACCTTAAATTTGATGTAGCCAAGTTAGTATAGCTACTGTAGGTAGCTATGTTTCTAACATGTATTTATTTCGGTACTTAAATGCAGAGGTCAAGGCCAATGGACAGCTTTGTAAAGGATATGCTGAATGAGTAGAACCTGGCCTCTAATTCCAAAGTTTTAGTGTAAGTAAAACTGAGAAATTCCTTTTTGAGAGTGAAGGGACAAAGCTTTGGGGGTGGGAAAAACATTTATTTTCATTGACTCTGTGTAAAACAGCATTTACGTTTTCCACATTGTCATCGATTACCAATAGTACAACCTTAATGGAAACTTGAAAGATCTAACTTCACCAGAGCCTTAGAACCATGCATCCACTTTGGGACTAGATACATTACATGCACAGCTACCATAAATAGTCGGGCCTTCATTTTACCATACTTGCTTTATTGGTCATTTGCCCATATATTCTGTCACAGTGACCACGTTGACATACAGCACACATCACAGGCTGGGTGCAGCTCTTGGCACAAGTGCCTTGCTCAAGGGTACAACATCAGTAGGTAGTATACAGAGATATTGTAGCTGGTAACACTTTGGCTGCCGGATGAATCCCTCAGGTAGCTAGGGGTTCGAACCAATAACTCCCTTGCCTTTGTTCAACCATTTGACCGGTCTTATCAACCCATCCCCCGCAAAGTATGTAATTAGAAATGTGTATCCCTTAAAATCTCCCCCTTAGCAGTTAAGCCTAGCGGTTAAGAGCGATGGGCCAGTAACCAAATGGTCGCTGTGTCAAATCCCCAAGCAAACAAGATGGAAGAATCTGCTGTTCTGCCCTTGAGCAAGGCAGAACCCTTAACCCCCAACAACAACTGCTCCCCAGGCACCAAAGACGTGGATGTCGATTAAGGCAGTCCCCTTGCACCTTTCTGATTCAGAGGGGTTAAATGCGGAAGATACATTTCAGTTGAGTGCATTCAGTTGTGCAACAAACTAGGTATCCCCTTCCCCCTTCATATTACAACGCCAATATGATCTTAATTAAAGCAGTATTTATAGCTCTGTTAAATTGACTTTCAGTTTGTTTTAATGCATTTGTGCCTGCTTTTTGCTTACTGTATGGTATGTGCTGTTTTGCCTTTAGTTCAACTACTGTTGCACATAACTCTTTCGATATTTGTATGGTTAATATACTGTATAATGCAATTTTTTGTTTAGCTGGGCTGAAGCGCGTTACGCTTTCAATCTATCACAACAATTTATTTGAAATACAAATGTTACATTTTGGGAATTGTGAAAAGTGCTTAATGAAAAAATACAATTATTAATTAAGTAATGACAGTCATTTGTCCATGTCTTTAGTAGAGTAACTTTCAAACGTAACATTTTACACTTTTCTGTGTAACAATGTTTTGACTCAACCCAAACATTATTTTATGACAAAACAACATGATGTGTGTGTGTGTGCTGTCACATAAAATAGCCTAAAATAGCTGAAGTGTGTCTGTAACAGTGAATGTGAATATCTGTTGATTTGCTTTGGCACTGTCTGATAGACATGATCTGTGTTAATACTACTGAAGACAGAGAGTGTCACATATATGCATGCTTTGTTTTTATCAGATCAAAAATATATAAGCAACATTGAAATTAGGATTACACTGAAAATAACCAAAGGATTACATTTAAAAAAAGACCCATCTGCTGGGTCAATACCCCAAACCAATGTGCTGGGGTCACAACCCAACACCACTGGGTTGAATTAACCCAATGCCGTGTCTGTCCAATATTGACCCACCGCTGGGTTGTCCAAATGACCCAAATTGGTGTAACAGTAATTAATTTAGGAAAAATAATATGAATTGCCAAATTAAGCATAACTTAATCCCTACCTTTTTAAGATGCCAAAATTCAAAGTCTTTTTTTGGTGTGCTTTCTGATCGTTTCAGTGCAAGCATTCATCAAGCTTTGGACGTAGGACTTCCAAACTGCTCCGACATCTCCAAAGTTCACTCAATCTGCAATAGTAATGCACTGGGTTTATTTTCATTTCTGTTTTAATTATTTACATTTGATTAATTATCTTTTAAACTTCCATTGGTTGAAATCTATTGCTCAGTTATCACTTGGCTCATGTAATTAATTCTGTAGTTGCCCCTTGTCATGGAATATCTAATCAAAGGGAAGAGAGACTGCAGATTATTTCAAACAACACTTTATCATAAGATTTTCAAAAATGGAGAATCAACTACCCACTCAACAGTGCATAGTTGAAAAGCTCAACGAACAGTGCCGGGTCAATGCTTTTATAGAGAAAATACATACAACCCCTTTCTGTATACGTGGCAGTCAACAGATAGTGTGTAAAATGTAACTCGTTGTCTGTGTAAACTTAAGATAGAACAAGGTTGATAGCCCGACTAAGTCACATCAAGACAAGTTTGTATCAGGTTAGAAAAAACACAGCATATACAGTAACAATAGACTATTCTTTAAGCAGTAAAACATTGGATAGCATGACTAATTATGACATTTTCCACGACACCCTTTAAACATCCTGAGATTTGGGAATTATCCAGTCTTTCCTCTTTTCTTCATTACCATGCTGATGATTTCAAGTGTTATTGGATGTATCTTCTGTTAAAACATTGAGTACATGTTGCTTAGTATTTTTGTTTTACATTAAATGTAGTAAATATATATTTTTTTAAACCTTTATTTAACTAGGTATGTCAGTTAAGAACACATTTTTATTTTCAATGACGGCCTAGGAACAGTGGGTTAACTGCCTTGTTCAGGGGCAGAACGACAGATTTATACCTTGTCAGCTCGGGGATTCGAACTTGCAACCTTTCGGTTAAAAACTAATTTGCATGTGAAAATATGAGCTTACCGCAAATGAACCGCAACATTTTGCCACAAAAGTAATTTGCATGTGAAGATATTTGCGACATATTTTTGCCACAACTGTACATTTTTCCCTTATCCTCCTTAAACGTGAAAAGGTATCCGTATTGCCAAACAAGGAAGGTGTTCATTTTAATTTCAACTAGGTATCTACTAAGAAAGCTCTTTAAATGGAATACTACCATTAAAAATCATCCTATTGAAGGAGTGCATTCAATGTGCGGCTGCCGATAGCAGCACGTTTAGGGGAGTGAGAACTCACAGACAAATTCTTTAAAAAACAAAAAACAACAGGACAAGTTCACTTTTTTTGACCAAATCTCAATTGAATGTAAATTGATGTCACTTGGTTTTGAGAAACCACCGATAGACTTCCTCACGCTCGTTCTGCAGTTGCAGGGGCACAGATAAAACATGATCTGCAACGTTATATTCTATTTTGTTGGACTCAAGCACTACTTTTCCGTATGCGAGCATGCACAAGTTTCTCCACAATGGGAACAAGAAAGCACACGCTAGCTCGCTGTCACGATCGTGTGGAGGATTGACGGACCAAAACGCAGCAGTAGGAAAATAAGCCATATTCCTTTTAATGAATACGAAGGCAAAACGAAACAAAAAACACTTACACACTAAACAAAACAAGAAAACGATCGTGAAGCTATGAACGAAGTGCACACACATGCTACAAACGTATAACATAGACAATTACCCACATCAAACGAAAGCCTATGGCCACCCTAAATATGGCTCCCAATCAGAGACAACAGAAATCAGCTGTCTCTAATTGGGAACCCATTTAGGTAACCATAGACTCTCCTAGACAACTACACCAACATAGACACAGCTAGACACATGCACTCAACACAAACCCATACACTACACCCAACACCCCCTTTACCATATAACCACCCAAAACCGATAAAACACAAAATTCCCCATGTCACACCCTGACCTAACTAAAATAATAAAGAAAACAAATAATACTAAGGCCAGGGCGTGACACTCGCACATGGAAAGTAACGCTCACGTCTAACAAAAATGGAATATAACGTTGCAGATACAATCAGAATGACACAGCCCATCAAAGAAAGTGTTACCTTCTGTTGCGTGACCTGACCAGTTGTACTTCTATGGATTTTGTTAGACTTTTTGTTTGTATTTATTATTGACTTCCGCCTAGTGGAGACCTTTAGCCAAGGACTTTGGTGTGGGTGTCTTGGTGTGTGTGTGTGTGTGTGGGTGGGGTCTTGGTGTGTGTGTGTGTGGGGGGGGTCTTGGTGTGTGTGTGTGTGTGTGGGGGGGGGGGTCTTGGTGTGTATGTGTGTGTGTGTGGGGGGGGGGGGGGGGTCTTGGTGTGTGCATGCATGCAGAAAGGGTGCAGATGCCAATGCAGTGCAAGAATTTACTGTTTTGACCCCGGCATCAATATCACTTTTGCTCTCATCAGTTCCCTACGAAGATACATTTGTATTCCCCAAATATTATTTTTTACCCTCATATGACTCTGAAACCATCTGTTATTCTTTTGAAGTGTAGTTGGCACATCGATACTGAATCATAGTTTGATCTTAAAAACACAACATTGATTGCCTTGATCTCAACTACAGTTTCCATAAAGTATGTGATAAGAAACATTGTCAGAGTTTTGAGTGTTTCAAGTTTAAAAGAAGGATAAGTCTCCCTCCTGATTTGCATAATATTTACTTGGACTCTCACTTGGATGTAATCAATTACATAACCACCATATTTTGACATAAGCTTTTCTTGTTTTATGCTCATGTGCTGTTTTTGATTACGCTGTGTATGGGTTATGAATGTTCATGACTGTTTTATGATGTTCGTATATACTGTAGGTCCCCTTCATAATAAAGCGGTACCAAATTGTCCACCTTTCAGTAGCGCTGAATCAAAACAACTGGCACCTGAAACTGTTGTAATCAAAAAGGGTATTATGTGACAAATATCTCGCAGGTAATGAGATGCTATTTCAAGGCATCACAAAATCCCTTTTGTGTAATCACAGATTTAGATTGCATCCCAAATGGCACCCTATGTCCTAGATAGTGCGCCATTTTTTTTATCCAGGGAGGAGGGATCTGGTTAAAAGTAGTGCACTATGTATGAAATAGGAGGCAATTTGGGACGTAACGCGGGTCTTTGTAATCTGTCATGGGCTTTTGATCTCCATTGATTCATTTCATCCCTCCGCTTTCATATGATAACAGGACAGAACAGGGACAGAGCAGCAAGATCGGGAGAGAGAGAGAGTGTGTGTGTGTGTGTATCTACAGTAGCACAGCAGGACTAGGGGTCCAGGCCTTTTCTCAGATGAAGACTATAATAATCTGGTAATCTGGTTTAGAGGGCTGCTAAGTGGCAGGGGGCCTCATTGTGGCTTGATATCATAAACACACACACACACGCACACACACACACACACACACACACACACACACACACACACACACACACACACACACACACACACACACACACACACACACACACACACACACACACACATACACACACACACACACGCACACGCACACACACACTCACACACACTCATCCTTCTGGCATTAGCGGTGGAGAACCAAGGGGGCCAGAGAGACTGGATCCAGAGGCCAGGGTTGGTGGGTCTCTGCAGGTCTGTTTCATCGTTGGCTGGGCCCGGACTGGAGCCTAGTAATCTGTTGTTATCTCTGCTAGAGTGTGTTCTTTCTCTCTCTCTCTGTCTCTCTTACCACCAGCCAAGCTACCCCTCCCTCTCTTTCCCCAGTCATCTCTCTTTCATTCTCCATCTCTCTTTCACTCTCCATCTCTCTCTTTCACTTTCCATTTCTCTCTTTCACTCCATCTCTCTCTCTCTCTCTCTCTCGTACACTGCCAGCCTCAGCTCTGTCTACTCCTGTGGGCTCTTAACTCCCAGGATTTTCTCCTTTCTCTTCTCTCCTCAACATAACCCCTTCTGTCTCCTCTCCTCTTCTTTGCTTCTTTTTTTGTATTCATGGGTCCTTTCATCTTTGGGTGAGAGTGATGTTTCTTGGCTCTCCATCTTCTCTCTCTTTCTCTCTCTGTCTTCTTTTTTCCTTGCGGTAGCTTAAAAATGTAGAACTTCTTTAGGTAAGCCTGTCCTTTAGGAGACCCATTTCAAGTTCACTGACAGAGAGAGAGGGGAGACAGAAACAGAGACAGAGAGACACAGAGAGACACAGAGAGACAGAGAAAGAGAGACAGAGAAAGATACAGAGACAGAGAAAGATACAGAGACAGAGAAAGATACAGAGAAAGAGAGAGATACAGAGAAAGAGAGAGATACAGAGAGAGAGATGCAGAGAAAGAGAGATACAGACACACAGAGAGGGGAGAGAGAGAGACAGAGAAAGAGAGAGAGATACAGAGAGTGAGAGATACAGAGAAAAAGAGGGGAGACAGAGACAGAGAAACACACAGAGAGGGGAGACAGACACAGCGAGAGAGAGGGGAGACAGAAAGAGAGCGAGAGAGATACAGAGAAAGAGACACAAAGAGGAAACATGGAGAGACAGAGAAAGAGACACAGAGAGGGAACATAGAGAGAGGGGAGACAGATACAGAGAAAGAGAGACACCGAGAGGGAACATATAGACAGAGAGAGAGAGGAGGCAGAGAGAGATAGAGGAGGCAGAGAGAGAGAGAGAGAGAGAGGAGGCAGAGAGAGAGAGGGGAGACAGAGATGACAGAGAGAGATAAAGAGGAGACAGAGGCAGAGAGAGAGAGAGACCTGCTTTGGCAGTGTTATTTGTTTCCCATGCCAATAAAGCCCCTTGAATTGAATTGAGACACACAGAGAGAGGGGAGACAGAGAGAGACAGAGAGCAAGAGGGAATTCATGAAATAAATAGAGACAGCAATGAAAAGGTAGAATGGTTTGAATAGAATGAAAAACCCACCACCTCTACTACTGTACAAAACAACAACAACAACAGCCAAAAACATCAGAGAATACCATTAGTGATGCAGTGGTGAAAAAACAAATACAATGAATGGATCGGAACGCATCAGTCTAGGTCAACTGGTATGTTTCCATGACAATTCAGGCATTATATGAGCATCAAGGACAACATGTAATTACTCTTTTTGTGCCCCACAAACTAACAGCTGGCTTCATTGGCTATATAGAACCTACAGTGGCTTGCGAAAGTATTCACCCTCACTTGGCATTTTTCCTATTTTGTTGCCTTACAACCTGGAATTAAAATAGATTTTGGGGGGGTTTGTATCATTTGATTTACACAACACTTTGAAGATGCAAAATATTTTTTATTGTGAAACAAACAAGAAAAATTACAAAAGGGAAACTTCAGTGTACATAACTATTCACTCCCCCCCCAAAGTCAATACTTTGTAAAGTCACCTTTTGCAGCAATTACAGCTGTAAGTCTCTTGGGGGTATGTCCCTATACGATTGGTACATCTAGCCACTGGGATTTTTGCCCATTCTTCAAGGGCAAAACTGCTCCAGCTCCTTCAAGTTGAATGTGTTCTGCTGGTGTACAGAAATCTTTAAGTCATACCACAGATTGGATTGAGGTCTGGGCTTTGACTAGGCCATTCCAAGACATTTAAATGTTTCCCCTTAAACCACCTGAGTGTTGCATTAGCAATATACTTTGGGTTATTGTCCTGCTGGAAGGTGAACCTATGTCGCAGTCTCAAATCTCTGGAAGACAAACAGGTTTCCCTCAAGAATTTCCCTGTATTTAGCGCCATCCATCATTCCTTCAGTTCTGACCAGTTTCCCAGTCCCTGCCGATGGAAAAACATGGTGATGGTGTTCTCGGGTTGATGAGAGGTGTTGGGTTTGAGCCAGACATAACGTTTTCCTTGATGGCCAAAAAGCTCAATTTTTCTCTCATCTGACAGGAGTACCTTCTTCCATATTTTTGAGGAGTCTCCCACATGCCTTTTTGGGAACACCAAACATGTTTTCTTGTTTTCTTCTTTAAGCAATGTTTTTTTCTTCTGCCCACTCTTCTGTAAAGCATAGCTCTGTGGAGTGTGCAGCCTAAAGTGGTCCTATGGACAGATACTATCTTTGGTCTCTTTTTTGCCTCTCTGATTAATGCCCTCCTTGTTTTGGTGGGCGGCTCTCTCTTGGCAGGTTTGTTTTGGTGCCATATTCTTTGGATTTAATGGTGCTCCGTGGGATGTTCAAAGTTTCAGTTTTTTATTTTTATAACCCAACCCTGATCTGTACTTCTCCACAACTTTCTCCCTGACCTGTTTGGAGAGCTCCTTGGTCTTCATGTTGCCGCGTGCTTGGTGGTGCCCCTTGCTTAGTGGTGTTGCAGACTCTGGGGCCTTTCAGAACAGGTGTATATATACTGAGATCATGTGACACTTAGATTGCACACAGGTGGACTTTATTTAACTAATTATGTGATTTATGAAGGTAATTGTTTGCACTAGATGTTATTTAGGGGCTTCATAGCAAAGGGGGTGAGTACATATGCACGCGCAACTTTTCCGATTGTTATTTTTTTTAATTGTTTGAAACAAGTATATATATTTTTTCACTTCACCAATTTGGACTATTTTGTGTATGCCCATTACATGAAATCCAAATAAAAATCTATTTAAATTACAGGATGTCATGCAACAAAATAGGAAAAACGCCAAGGGGGTGAATACTTTTGCAAGGCACTGTATATGGGCATTAGCGTGATTACTATTGCTGCAGGAGGATAGTATCCAGCTATGGTTTATGTTTTTCAAACACCACACCCTGTCCTTTGTTGCTCGCAAACACCCCCCCTCCTCTGTCTTTCTGTCTGTCTCTCTCTTTTTCTTGCTGTCTCTGTCTGCCAGGGGATCACAGAGTAGAGGATTGGTCTCTCCTCTCTGTCTGTCAGTTTAGCTGATGCCCAGGCTAAACATGCTGAGCCACTCTGTCACAGCAACTCATTTGGGACACATGACATTTCTCCCTACTTCCCAAAATGGTGCATCAGAAAAACAACCATCAACCTATTCCTGATACTATTGCATTACAGCAACTCTCCGAAAACACAGGAGTTAGGCACACGCATTTCCAGTAAAGAGAGGTGGAAGACAAGGGGACTGTAGTAAGAAAGATAGTTATCTATCCCAGCATGTGTAGATTCAAAATAAGTGGATTATTAAAAAATGAAAAGCAAGATCTAGTTATTGCAGTGACTCATTATAGTGAAATAGATAGTTGGGAAGATCAATACAACGTCATTCCTGACACTGAGAATATAAACTTTAACCTCAACCCCACTGAGTAAACACTGCAGGACAAAGTGCTAATATACTTTTAGTATCTCTCACCTTTCTCATCACAGTAGATTATCCATCATACCCTAGTACCATTAGTGTGTCTCTCTCTGGCATAATGGAATTGTCGTCTATCCAGAGACAGATGGAAGATAAATGATGAATAAGGTCAAAAAAAGACAGAGTAACAAAAAAAAAACGGCAAAGGGAGGGGATCAGTCCTAAGCCCACGTAGCCTTGTTTGCACCTTGCGCTAACATGTGGGTTTGGTGATCTGATCAAGAAGATCCAACCACTGTCTGATCAATACATTGCCTCATTGAGGACATTGTTTCTGAATATGATCAATGTTGGTCGCATCTACACATGGCATTAAAATGTCTCTCTCTTATCGTTCCACTGTGTCCACATTTTGACCAGATTTCCTGGTGTGTCCCTGTATGCAAATCATTTGACAGATGTGTATATATGTCAAATTATATATATGTGTAACATGTGCGCTGGGAGTCCGGAAGCATGTTCAGGGAGTGCATAATTTAATAAACAAATGAACATGAACAAAACAAGAAAAACGCACAGACAAGAAACTGAAACAATGACGCCTGGGGAAGGAACCAAAGGGAGTGACATATATAGGGAAGGTAATCAGGGAGGTGATTGAGTCCAGGTGAGTGTCATTATGCGCTGATGCGTGTAACGATGGTGACAGGTGTGCGCCATAACGAGCAGCCTGTTGACCTAGAGGCCGGAGAGGGAGTGACAATATAAATATATATATATTTCAAAATAATATTTGGTTATTTTAAGACAATTATTGATGCCCTAAGTCAATGGCGCTACCATTATTTAAATGGTTTGACCATCCAGATCTGTTTACCCTGACTACCTCCGGATGTGGTTTCAGTAAGATCTGACCACAATTAGATCACAATGCGTCTTTTAATTGTCTACACCTGTCTAGAAATGTGAGTACAATCAGAATGTAGACATGATAAGGATAAAGGACGCATGTTACCACCAGGTATAGACGGGGCTACTGATTCACCTGTCAGATGGTAGACACCAATCTCTTCTCTCCCATGTCAGAGTATCTCACATAACATCATCACTACTATCAAAACAATTCAGTGGCTATGTGAGAGATATGTTGGTGTTGGTGTATTCATTTGGCATATATAAAGGCCAGATACCTGTAAACCACATACTTAAACGAGCCATTAGGGCAACTGATTTCATGTATTCATAAATATCATTCAACAAAACTATTACACCTCTTATTTTACCTTTACATTGCTGTCTGATTGGATCTCTAATTCAACCTTCAACTAGTCTAAGATTAGCGGAGTGAAGGCTCAAGGCCCACTAAACAGGTTTTTCTGAGCAGGTTCATGCTGAATACAAGTAGCATACTGTTGCTATAAATGGTGGTATTTATAAATGAATGAGATGGCAGCAGCCAGGATAAGGCCAGTGATCCTAGATGAAGACTAGCCTGTCACTCTGGCAGACTCGCCCGTTATTCTTCTCTATCACGTTAGGATAGATAAACCGCCCCTCTCTGCGAATATGGGAATCTGTTTTTGCTGCCTGTGAAATTAGTTAATGATTTATTTGTGAGGCAGAGTCTGTGGTGCTGTGAAAAATCTTTAACTTGAACTTATTCCTTATTTATAGGGACACTGAGCAACAACAGCAAGGAAACGGCCGGGGGAACTTCCACAAGATGAGTCTGTAGTACTTTCTATTTCACAAAGTCAAGTGACCTCGAATGCAACAGTTGATTTTAAAAGATATATCAGTCACAAGGCAGAACGAGTAGTGAATGACCATCCACCTGGCCAATACACACTTAGTATAAAAAACACTTTCAAAGACAATTCATGACATTGCTTTACAATAGTACTTTGTCTTTCCTGATTCATTCTTAGAATGAAGACTGTTGTAAAGTGAACATCTGGAAACCTTATTCAGAAGGATACATTTCCCAATCTCTTCTATGTCTTTTCTGATGCATTTATTTTGAGATAAGGCTGCTGTGTTGGGTTTTAAGGTAAGTGGTACACTGTTCAGCTAAAATACGACTACATTTGACATGATCACTTAGTGTTGACTTTTTAATAGGACCTCACCTGGGAATGGATTTGGGGTATTTTTGGGGGATGAGGATCCTCTGGATTTGGGGTATTTTGGGGGGATGAGGAACCTCTGGATTTGGGGTATGCTGATGTTTCTACTGTAGCATTATAGAAGTCCTCTACAGATTCATTAATTCTAATACAGTACAGTACATCTCTGTACTTATGAAAACAGTGCCACCTGCACTGCTGTTTTAGTTATCAGTTAATCTGACTATGATCTCATCATTGATTTAATTTACTTATTTCAAAACTGAGATTTACTTTGAAGTCCAAAGTGTAAGAACTCATGTTAAATCAGTTATTAACACAGAAATGATGGCGTAGCAGGAAGATGGGAATACTGTGAACCAAGAAGTTGTGAGTTGAGGACATGTTGAATGCATAAATAAACATACACAATGTAATTGTGAATGTAAAAGTGTTTCAAATATGTAAGTTCTGGCGACATCCGAACAACTCGTTTGTATGGTATCACCTGTGAAATCTGATGTGTTCCAAAACCACATGTGAAATATAATTGTACATGTGCGAAACGTGGAAATTGCATATGTGAAATCATGTGGTTTTCCCATAAGGGAACATACTGTATATGCTTTTGAGGATTTAACAAGAATAAACTATACATTAACATCAAATGCAGTGAGGTCTAGTCCATTATGCACCTAATTTATCATTTACCTTATTAATTCACAGAAAAGTTATCTTTACTGTCCAGCAAACTCTATAGAGCCTCTGGCCCTATTCTGAGGTTAAAAAAGCAAGGAAAAGCATCTGCTAGGACAACATCTCTTGCATCACAGTTGCACAAAATCTCTTCCACAGCATATACAGGTAACTGCCAAAATAATGGAAACACTTGAGTCAATGAGAGATACAAAGTATATTGAAAGCAGGTGCTTCTACACAGGTGTGGTTCCTGAGTTAATTATGCAAATAACATCCCATCATGCTAAAGTGATGTATAAAAATGCTGGGCAGGCCATTATTTTGACTACCAAGGCTATGCCTCCATAGGATTACAATGGTCACATCCACAGGGCATGAATGGTCACTGAATGGTTTGATGAGCATAAACCACATGCCATGGCCGTCTCAGTCAACAGATCTCAACCCAATTGAACACTTATGGGAGATTCTGGAGTGGCGCATGAGACAGTGTTTTCCACCACCATCAACAAAACACTAAATTATGGAATTTCTCACGGAAGAAGAGATTTGCATCCTTACAATAGAGTTCCAGACACTTGTAGAATCTATGCAAAGTTGAATTGAATCTGTTCTGGCCCAACTCTCTATTAAGACACTTTATGAAATGCAGAAATTTCACATATGAAGTCAAGTGATTTTCCATGTGTGAAATGTACTCCAGTGTTTGTAAACAATGTAACAATGTACTGTAAATGTAAACAAACACTGCATAGCCTCAAAACATATAATGTTGATATAATGGATGGTCAGTCCTTCAATCCATAGCTCTGTTTATGAATTTGTGAGTGGTAAGATTTCTCCAAGCCAATCCATCAACTTTTTACCAGAACAGAGGCGAAGTGTCCGCTGTGTTATTGTTCAACTAAGGATTGTAGCTTTAAGCAATGTGTCCATAGTTCACTTCCTGTATGCTGTCTTGCTATAGTCTGGTTACTAGACTTGACAGAAGTCCGACAGCATAGCTTGTAACATGTAACATGAATTAATGAATTAAACTGTGGCAGGGTTTGTTCTATCAAAGTAACTTTCTGCTATATGGAAGAGGGGGAGAGGGATAGGGAGTGGGAGACAGAGAGAGAGTTTGGAGAGGGAGAAGAGAGAGAGAGAGGGAGGGAGAGGCTGTTCTATCAAAGTAACTGCTATAAGGAGGAAGAGTAGGAGAGGGAGAGGGACATGGAACCAGAATGTTCTGACTGTTCTAATCTCCTAGATTAATGAGTCATCAGCCACCGATGCCTCCAGGAGGAAAACAGAACATATGATGTTCTATATCAACAAAAAGCGACCTCCTCCTTCTTCTCCTGCAACTGCAAATGGCAATTCTCAAATTCCTTAGAGGCTGCCTGCCGGGAGATAGCTCGGTTAGAAAGAAAGATTGAATCTAAACCACAGACAGTAAAGGTATTGTATCTATACTATAGCTAGTGATAGGTTACGTTTGATTTTCAGGGCATGTATTTATTTACAGATAATTGGTTGATTCAGAACCTGGAGTTTTTCAATAACTGTCTGATGTGTAACACATATGTAAACAAAATAAATTCAGTACCAATGGACAGATCCAAGTAATCATCATACATTATTGAATAATAACATGTTTACGATTGTTGAATAATGATTTATTCATAGCAGAACACCTATGCTATCAGTTGAGTTCAATAAACAGTATACTGGGTCTGCATCACTAATAAAGTGGCATTAGATATACACTGAGTGTGCAAAACATAAAGAGGTTTTTAAGAACACCTGATCTTTCCATGACACAGACTGACCAGGTGAATCCAGGTGAAGCTATGATCCCTTATTGATGTCACTTGTTAAATCTAATTAAATCAGTGTAGATGAAGGGGAGGAGTCAGGTTAAATAAGGATTTTTATGCCATGAGACAATTTAGACAAGGATTGTGTATGTGTGCCATTCAAAGGGTGAATGGCCAAGACAAAAGATTGAAGTGCCTTTGAACGGAGTATGCTAGTATGTGCCAGTCGCACCGGTTTGTGTCAAGAACTGCAATGCTGCTGGGTTTTTCCCACTCAACATTTTCCTGTGTGTATCAAGACTAGTCCAACACCCAAAGGACATCCAGCCAACTTGACACAACTGTGGGAATCATTGTAGTCAACATGGGCCAGCATCCCTGTGGAACGCTTTTTACACCTTGTAGTCCATGCCCGGACGAATTGAGGATGTTATGAGGGTAAAAGCAGGGGGGCAGTTCAACTCAACAGTAGGAATGTGTTCTTAATGTTTTGTACACTCAGTGAATACCCAGTATATGTGCCATGAGAGCTATCTGTTTTGTTGCTGCTCTCCTATCACTTTACTGCCACCATTTTGCTATCTTATTCACCTCGCAGCAGTATCTACCGCGTCATTAACATCTTGTAACGATCATAAACACCCTGCAAACACCATTTCCCTTTGACAATAATCATTTCTGGCCATTTCCTCTGTGTTAAGCTAGATAAATCTACCCCTACTCCATCTAAATGAATAAAGGAAGATTCAAACCTCCATTATATTGGCTGTGACACCTCATGTAAGCCCTGAGGTACAATGATTAATGATGACTAGCGTTATTTTTCATTGACCTGCGTAGATAAACGTGTACATCCCCATCAGTGGCAGACAAGGTTTTATTAGAATAGTTTATTGAGATGTTGCTATGTGGCATGTTTACATGGGTTGTTCATGGAATTGTGGCAACAGCATATAGGTTGTAAAGAGACGTGGATGTGATTATCAGGGTATTGTTTACAAGCCAATTCCCTGGGAAAAAGGAGCGACAGGAACCTTGTATGTCTCAATGTCCCATCTGAATTGCTTTACAATCTGTCCTCGTCTCTTCCTCTTCAACTGTACTGAATGGGAAAGACATGTGAAAACAAGATGGTGGAAGCTCATCATAAGCCTGGCCTTTACCCGGTCAGTTCTTTGAAAGTGAATAGGCGAGAAGAGGACATCTTTTTGGGGGGGGAGGACAATTGAGAGAGAGACAATGTTTCCATAGTGTTACTATGGACCTTGGCTTCATTGAAAATGAATATGAATCATGTTTGCATGCCTGCCTCCCACATACCAAGTTGTTTTCAGTGCATTCATGGCTTGGAGTCTGAGAGCAAAGGTAACACTTTTTAATGACCTCAGTTTGAGCTCTGGAAGTTTTGAGAAGTTTAGCTAACTGTCGCCAGCAGACCTACAGCCCTCAGAAAACACACATCTCAAAGGAATTCCAGGTTCCTGTTTCTTTTCTTGAGCTGTCTTTACTTTGTGTGGCACCATGCTATGGAGAACGTAGTAGCTTATGATGCATATGAGAAGGTTAAATATAAATGCATGTGTATATGCGCACACACACACACACACACACACACACACACACACACACACACACACACACACACACACACACACACACACACACACACACACACACACACACACACACACACACACACACACACACACACACACACACACACACACACACACATACACACACACATACACACACACACACACGTGTGGGGGGCTGTTAATAGCTGTGAAAGTTAGAACTATGAGAGTTTTTCCGAGAATAGTTTTACATTTGTTCTCGGGGAAAACATTTTTTTTGTGCCAGGGATGCAAGATAATTATACTGTGACTCATATTCCTATAGAAAAAGCATCCTTTTCCAGGATGGTTTGTCACATTCAATTGCAGGCTGGTACAATTAAAGAGAAAATAGTACACAGGCAGGCAGTTGCATCTCCAAAATGCTTATGCTGTTGCTATGGCTATTGCTGTTGCAAATTTAAAACAGTGCAATGTCCCCTAATGCCTGTGTGCATAGTTTGTTCTCAGAATACTGACATCACAATCCAAATAATACATATTGACAATGGACATTTGAAAATGCTTGAACTCACATATAATAGTGATTATAACTGGTTAAATTATTATTATTATTTTATTTTATTTTATTTTTCTCCCAAACCAGGGTTTAATTTAACACCAAAATATCCTGTCTATGTACAGAAAAGTATCTCCACTGCAGCAAACGCTCCATAGAACCTATGGCACTACTAATGAAAAGCATCCCAGAGTTGGACTGCTCGGACAACATCTCTTGCATCACAGTTGCACAAGATCTCTTACACAGCATATACAGGTAACTGCCAAAATAATGGAAACACTTGAGTCAATGAGAGATACAAAGTATATTGAAAGCAGGTGCTTCTACACAGGTGTGGTTCCTGAGTTAATTATGCAAATAACATCCCATCATGCTAAGGTGGCTTAGCAGTTCAGACGTCTTTTTCTGTTCCGTATTGTCGTGTCCTGTATATATATATATTTACACCTTTCTTCGCATATCTTTTATTTATTTTATTATCCAAGAACTCAACTACAAAAGCTTTCCTGCAAAAGCTTTCCTGCAACCCGCTTCACCAATTACAAAAAGTATTATTTATCTCAATCTGAAAATCCATCGTGGAAGCTAACCAGGGGCTAATTCAGAAGCTAGCCTGAAAGCTAACCAGAAGCTACTCCGATAGCTAGCCAGAAGCTAATCTGTAGCTGCCCCGAAATTAGCCGGTTTGCTGGCTAGCGTTGGTGTTTCAGCTGCCCACGTTTAGTGGTCATCAGCTATTCCTTTAGCTCGATAATCTACCGGCACCTTTGTGCAACGCGACTCGGACCGGAGCATTCCGGGACTCTTTTTCTCTCAGTTTCCCCGGATTCCAGCCGCAGGCTCTGGACACTTGCACCTTGATTTCGCAGCTAGCTAGCGGCAAACCGTGTGACTATTGGCTTACGTCGACCCCGGAGCAAACTCAAATCATTCTGGAGCTAGCCAGCTGAGGAGTTCCATCACCATCCGGACCCGTTTCTTTTGTTGCTGCTGCAGATACGGAACCCCACCGGGCCTTCACGACTGACTGCCGCGACTGACTGCCGACGTTATCTGCCCGAGGGATTTATCCAACTGGCACCTCCGTCCCGACGTTACCTGAACGCTCATCTGAGGCCCGCTAATCGTTAGCTGTCTTATCGGCTGCTATTTGAACAAGTATATCGGACAACTATTATTATTATTATTATTATTATTTTTTTTTTTTTTCCTTGGGTCACTATATCTATTTTGCCAATTCGGATTGATCCCCACCACACGGAACCCCACTACACGGAACCCCACTAACCTACCGACGGAAACGCACGAGGTATCTACAAACAGACCTCCATCCTATGCTGCTACCGATAGCCATATACCCGGCCAGCTGTCTGGATCGCCACGACCCCAACCAACCTCTACTCACTGGACCCTTATTGATCACTCGATTAGCATGCCTCTCCTTAATGTAAATATGCCCTGTCCATTGCTGTTCTGGTTAGTGTTTATTGGCTTATTTCACTGTAGAGATTCTAGCCCTGCTCTCTATACCATATCCAACCTCTCAGTTCCACCACCCACATATGCGATGACATCACCTGGTTTCAATGATGTTTCTAGAGACAATATCTCTCTCATCATCACTCAATACCTAGGTTTACCTCCACTGTATTCACATCCTACCATACCTTTGTCTGTACATTATTCCTTTAAACTATTTTATCGCCCCCAGAAACCTCCTTTTACTCTCTGCTCTAGTAGCTCTAGGCGACCAATTCTCATAGCTTTTAGCCGTACCCTTATCCTACTCCTACTCTGTTCCTCTGGTGATGTAGAGGTGAATCCAGGCCCTGCAGTACCTGGCTCCACTCCTATTCCCCAGGCGCTCTATTTTGATGACTTCTGTAACCGTAATAGCCTTGGCTTCATGCATGTTAACATTAGAAGCCTCCTCCCTAAGTTTGTTTTGTTCACTGCTTTAGCACACTCTGCCAACCCGGATGTTTTAGCCGTGTCTGAATCCTGGCTTAGAAAGACCACCAAAAATTCAGACATTTTCATCCCCAATTACAAGATCTTCAGACAAGATAGAACGGCCAAAGGGGGCGGTGTTGCAATCTACTGCAAAGACTGCCTGCAGAGTTCTGTTATACTATCCAGGTCTGTTCCCAAACAATTTGAACTTCTACTCTTAAAAATCCACCTCTCTAAAAACAAGTCTCTCACCGTTGCCGCCTGCTATAGACCACCCTCTGCCCCCAGCTGTGCTCTGGACACTATATGTGAACTGATTGCCCCCCATCTATCTTCAGAGCTCGTGCTGCTAGGCGACCTAAATTTGAACATGCTCAACACCCCAGCCACCCTACAAACTAAGCTTGATGCCCTCAATCTCACACAAATTATCAATGAACCTACCAGGTACCACCCCAATTCCGTAAACACGGGTACCCTCATAGTTATCATCCTAACAAACTTGCCCTCCAAATACACCTCTGCTGTTTTCAACCAAGATCTCAGCGATCACTGCCTCATTGCCTGCATCCGTAATGGGTCAGCGGTCAAACGACCTCCACTCATCACTGTCAAACGCTCCCTGAAACACTTCAGCGAGCAGGCCTTTCTAATCGACCTGGCCGGGGTATCCTGGAAGGATATTGATCTCATCCCGTCAGTAGAGGATTCCTGGTCATTTTTTTTAAATGCCTTCCTCACCATCTTGAATAAGCATGCCCCATTCAAGAAATTTAGAACCAGGAACAGATATAGCCCTTGGTTCTCTCCTGACCTGACTGCCCTTAACCAACAGAAAAACATCCTATGGCGTTCTGCATTAGCATCGAACAGCCCCCGTGATATGCAACTTTTCAGGGAAGCCAGAAACCAATATACACAGGCAGTTAGAACAGCCAAGGCTAGCTTTTTCAAGCAGAAATTTGCTTCCTGCAACACAAATTCAAAAAAGTTCTGGGACACCGTAAAGTCCATGGAGAATAAGAACACCTCCTCCCAGCTTCCAACCGCTCTGAAGATAGGAAACACTATCACCACCGACAAATCCACTATAATTGAGAATTTCAATAAGCATTTTTCTACGGCTGGCCATGCTTTCCACCTGGCTACCCCTACCCCGGACAACAGCACTGCCCTCCCCTCTGCTACTCGCCCAAGCCTTCCCCATTTCTCTTTCTCCCAAATACAGTCAGCTGATGTTCTAAATGAGCTGCAAAATCTGGACCCTTACAAATCAGCCGGGCTAGATAATCTGGACCCTTTCTTTCTAAAACTATCTGCTGAAATTGTTGCCACCCCTATTACTAGCCTCTTCAACCTCTCTTTCGTGTCGTCTGAGATCCCCAAAGATTGGAAAGCAGCTGCGGTTATCCCCCTCTTCAAAGGGGGGGACACCCTTGACCCTAACTGCTACAGACCTATATCTATCCTACCCTGCCTTTCTAAGGTCTTCGAAAGCCAAGTCAACAAACAGATTACCGACCATTTCGAATCCCACCACACCTTCTCCGCTATGCAATCTGGTTTCAGAGCTGGTCATGGGTGCACCTCAGCCACGCTCAAGGTCATAAACGATATCGTAACCGCCATCGATAGGAAACAATACTGTGCAGCCGTATTCATTGACCTGGCCAAGGCCTTTGACTCTGTCAATCACCACATCCTCATTGGCAGACTCGACAGCCTTGGTTTCTCTAATGATTGCCTCGCCTGGTTCACCAACTACTTCTCTGATCGAGTTCAGTGTGTCAAATTGGAGGGTCTGTTGTCCGGGCCTCTGGCAGTCTCTATGGGGGTGCCACAGGGTTCAATTCTTGGACCGACTCTCTTCTCTGTTTACATCAATGATGTCGCTCTTGCTGCTGGTGATTCCCTGATCCACCTCTACGCAGACGACACTATTCTGTATACTTCTGGCCCTTCTTTTGACACTGTGTTAACAACCCTCCAGGCGAGCTTCAATGCCATACAACTCTCCTTCCGTGGCCTCCAACTGCTCTTAAATACAAGTAAAACCAAATGCATGCTCTTCAACCGATCGCTGCCTGCTCCTGCCCGCCTGTCCAACATCACTACTTTGGACGGCTCTGATTTAGAATATGTGGACAACTACAAATACCTAGGTGTCTGGTTAGACTGTAAACTCTCCTTCCAGACTCACATCAAACATCTCCAATCCAAAGTCAAATCTAGAATTGGCTTCCTATTCCGCAACAAAGCATCCTTTACTCATGCTGCCAAACATACCCTTGTAAAACTGACCATCCTACCAATCCTCGACTTCGGTGATGTCATTTACAAAATAGCCTCCAAAACCCTACTCAATAAATTAGATGCAGTCTATCACAGTGCCATCCGTTTTGTCACCAAAGCCCCATATACTACCCACCACTGCGACCTGTACACTCTCGTTGGCTGGCCCTCGCTTCATACTCGTCGCCAAACCCACTGGTTCCAGGTCATCTACAAGACCCTGCTAGGTAAAGTCCCCCCTTATCTCAGCTCGCTGGTCACCATAGCAGCACCTACCTGTAGCACGCGCTCCAGCAGGTATATCTCTCTAGTCACCCCCAAAACCAATTCTTCCTTTGGACGCCTCTCCTTCCAGTTCTCTGCTGCCAATGACTGGAACGAACTACAAAAATCTCTGAAACTGGAAACACCTATCTCCCTCACTAGCTTTAAGCACCAGCTGTCAGAGCACCTGTACATAACCCATCTACAATTTAGCCCAAACAACTACCTCTTTACCTACTGTATTTATTAATTAATTTATTTTGCTCCTTTGCACCCCATTATTTCTGTCTCTACTTTGCACTTTCTTCCACTGCAAACCAACCATTCCAGTGTTTTTTTTTAGTTTTTATTTGACTTGCTGTGTTGTACTCACTTCGCCTCCATGGCCTTTTATATATTTTTATTTTTATTTATTTATACATATATTTGTTTGCCTTCACCTCCCTTATCTCACCTCACTTGCTCACATTGTATATAGACTTATTTTTTTTTCACTGTATTTTTGACTATATGTTTGTTTTACTCCATGTGTAACTATGTGTTGTTGTATGTGTCGAACTGCTTTGCTTTATCTTGGCCAGGTCGCAATTGTAAATGAGAACGTGTTCTCAATTTGCCTACCTGGTTAAATAAAGGTTAAATAAAAAAAAAATAAAAAAAAAAGTATAAAAATGCTGGGCAGGCCATTATTTTGACTACCATGGCTATGCCTCCATAGGATTACAATGTTCCCATCCACAGGGCATGAGTGGTCACTGAATGGTTTGATGATGTGCATGAATACGATGTAAACCATATGCCATGGCCATCTCCGTCCCCAGATCTCAACCCAACTGAAAACTTATGGGAGATTCTGTAGCGGCACCTGAGACAGTGTTTTCCACCACCATCAACAAAACACAAAATTATGTAATTTCTTGTGGAGAAGGAGTTTTGCATCCCTACAATAGATTTCCAGACACTTGTAGAATCTATGCAAAGGTGAATTGAATCTGTTCTTGCTCGTGAAGGCCCAACGCCCTATTAATATACTTTATGTTGGTGTTTCCTTTATTTTGGCAGTTACCTGTATTTCTCTAACTACAGTGCATTACACAACAATGACTCAAATAACTTAAGTATCTATACCTTGGATAGCAACCACAATGACCGTGTCCCTGCTTATAAATATCTGGGCATCTGGGTAGACAACGAGTTTTGTATTTGTATTTATTAGGGATCCCCATTAGCTCCTGCCAAGGCAGCAGCTACTCTTCCTGTGCTCCAAACACACCAAAGCACCCACATTACATATAAAACAAAAGATAAAACAGTGAACTATGTTTGTACTGAATTAGCTAAATATTAAACAGTAATATACCACATATCCACAACACAAAATGTTCAATACCACAATGTGTGCATATGCATGGCTGTACCTTTGTGTGTTACTTAAAAGCACACACACTGATGACTTAACTAAGAACCTGAAAACAAAAATGGGCTTCTTCTATTGAAATAGTTCATGCCTCTCACTTAATAGTAGAAAGCAGATCATTTAGTCAACGTTCCTACCGGTCCTACAGTGACATCATCTATATGAATGGAGCTGCCAATACCCTGAAAACATTGGATGCAGTTTATGACAGCGCTTGATGCTTTATTATGGGCAACAGGTTCAAACAGGTTCAAATCATGTCAAATTGTATTTATTACATGCTTGGTAAAAAACAGGTGTAGAATAACAGTGAAATGCTTACTTACAGGTCCTTTTCCAACAACGCAGAATTAAAGATAACAAAAACGTTTTTTCCCTCATCAATCTACACACAATAACCCATAATGAAAAAGCAAAAAACAGGTTTTTAGAAATGTTTGCAAATTTATTGTAAATAAAAAGACTGAAATACCTTATTTACATAAGTATTCAGACCCTTTGCTATGAGACTCGAAAAAACTATTTAATCAATTTTAGAATAAGGCTGTAACGTACATTTTTTGGGGGAAAAGTCAAGGGGTCTGAATACTTCCCAAAAGCATTGTACATTCTACAGACCCTACGCAGAATTCCCTACAATACTTTTACTGCTACACCCAGAATAGTTCTTAATCTAAGCCAATATGTATTCCAAGGAACATGTTTTGGAACCCAAATGTAATGCAAATGTCACTTAAATATGATCAAACATGAATAATCGTTAATGTTTAGACAATTATTTTTAAAATATTAGGAATGGTTATTGACACTTTTCTATTATTATTTGGGGGACTTTTATTTATAAAATGTTTGAAATTCCATGAAGTACTTTTTTAGTGTTGCTGATGAGATCATGTGATCTCTGATGCAAGTTAACCTTTATTTATTGTAATTTAAAGGAGTTTGTAGTAGTTAAGTATTGAGTACCTACCCCAATCAAATCAAAATCAATTGTTATTTCAAATAATTTCAGTGACTTCACAGCAATCGCTAGCTGGCCAAAATGTTGCTAGCTAGCAGGCTCAGCTAAATACAAATCCCCCTACATACAGCCATGTCTCAGTCACATAATGAGATTTGTAAATTAAAGAGGAATATAATAATACGAATTGAATGGAGTTTCACATCTTCCCATTTAGAATTTCTAGCGCTGCACAGAAATGCCCTTATCCAGATGGTGTGACAAATGCATTTCTTAACAGACCTGCTAATTTTCTTTGTTGTTACTTTTAAGGTTGGAACCAACATGTAGTACTCCAGCAGGAAGAGAGCAATAACCATTTGTGACCTGATTCAGGCGTATGTCACGACTAGTCACGACTTCACAGTAGAGCCGTTTGAACGTAAAAAAAGTTTATCAAAATGCGTGAACTTTCATGTGCTATAATATCAAACTTGTATGCCATCTGTTAATATGAATAAAATTGTTAAATTACGAGCGCAGTTGGTTTGGCCAAAGAAAAAGTGAACAACTTTCCCGCTAGCCATGATTGGCTGAGATATTGAATGGGCTGGACATGCCAAGAGATGAGTTTGGATTGGTCTGCCATATAGCAACGTCTGTCTATTGGAGCTGGTCAGTATGTTTAGGTAATCATGTCAAGCGGCTTTTAAAAAATGTTTTGTGTAGTAAAACTGCATAAACCTAACGTCAAGTTAAAGTGTACTGTTAGCTAGCTAATGTTAGCTGGTTGGCTCGCTAGCTAACATTATGTGTATGCTCTCCACGTTCTGGAGGACAGAGTTTTAAAATCAGTGGAATTCGAGTATGATAGCTAAGGAGATGGAGAAAACACCAGTCTGGATTACATCTTCAAACTAAGGGAAACCATGCATGGCATAAGAAAAGAGGGGCACCCAACCATGATGTGTATGGGTAAGATAGTCTAGCTAGCTACATTTTCCAATATTACACATTTCTAATTTTGAGAGAAAGTGGTTTCATTTCAAGTGTACTGTTAGCTAGCTAACATTAGCTGGCTGTGTCGCTAGCTAACGTTATGTGTATGAACTTATTCTGCGTATCTCAGACACATTTGCTTGACTAGTTATAGCCATAGAACTATGCAAGTATCCATTTCAATAGAATGTCACTGCAACTGTTGATAGATGTACTAACGTAAACTCACTCACTTTTGTACATCGCCTTGGTCCGTTTAATTGACCTTAACGTAATCCTTCCAGATCAACTGTAATGTCAATAGCATTGTAAAGCACAATTTCTCCCCTTTCCAACAGAAATCATGCTGAGACCTCCACGCTGCCCATTTCTGCATGATTGAAGAAGGCAATGAGCTCCTTCGGGTCTTTTTAAAAATGGCGGGTGGGGAAGCGAAACTAATGCGTGATAGTGAGAAGGAGAGGAGATGTGTGGGAAAGCGCCTTTTTGTCCAACTTATCACCTTATCGCCTCTAAAATGTAAATAAAACACTATAAAGAGTTTATATAATGTGTCATTACATACCTATTTGAAGGTTTGTGTCGAATTTGAATCGGGTTTTTAGGGCGGTGCTAAAGTGATCTTCAGAAGTAAACAGCGGCTTTGAGAGTGACGATCGCTTACAGTGATGACGCAAACAATGACTAGGTACCCCCCCTTACCCCCGTCACTGTCCATTTATTGGTTTTAAACGACGAGAGAAGTGCTACACCTGGTGGAGAGAGATTGAAAGACAGAAATAGTTGCTTTATGCGTGCTGTACGTTACGGCATGACACGTCACGATGTAACGGAGGGTCAGTTTTTTCAACTTTTCTCCAATACTATAGAGCCATTACCATGTCGATCAACGCTTGAATAGAAACGTAGTTCACACCCCAGAATTTGAAGTCAACACAGTCGCTACAGTCTCATTAGTTT